>NW_017306707.1:841462-849830 GCF_000935625.1 Nanorana parkeri
CCCCTGCTATGAATAGGCTGGACTGAGTATGTGCCGTTACTGACCCATAAATGCAATCCGCAGCAGCCAGTAAACGCTGTGTGACACTATGGTAACATTTAATAAGGGATTAGGACTTCTATATCATAAAGTGAAATGATAAAACATCACCTGGTAAAAATCCTGGCACATCAACAAACGTGATGATGGGGATATTGAAGGCATCGCAGAATCTTACGAAGCGAGCTCCTTTCACAGAGGAATTGATGTCCAGGCACCCTTTAGGAGAGGAGACAAGAAAATGGAGGGACGGTTATTCTGGTTACAGGTTCCATCTGAATTATAAGGAGACCAATTCTGGACACTGTGTCCTCCTAAATGAAAGGACGGATATTCTGCTAATGGTCTCCACTCGGATAAGGAGACCGTCATTCTGGATCCCAATTAGAACTTCTATTGGCACATTTATTTTCTGCTGCTTGTTGTTTGCAGATTGTAGCACAAGATAGAGCCGCAGTCTGTTGTACTGCGTTATACATAGACAGCAGAACCGTTAGGGCCATATCTCTCCACATAGGCGACACTGCCTGAAGAAGAGGCCGGTGTGCTTGGAAAGCTTGCACTGCGCTCTATTTAGTTTGCCAATAAATGGCGTCTCCCTGAATCCACAATAGCACAAGATACACAAAGCTTCCTGTCCCATGAATCAGCAGGACGTGGCAGTGAGTAGAAAGATGGACATTGTCAGTTGACGTTCTCCTGTAATTGTTTATGACATACGAGACCTGAGCACCATGTACACCGCTTCCCCTGCACAGGCCGACGGGTCTGCTCGTGTATTGGGATTGCTTCCACTACAACATTTCATTCCTCAATATCTGCCATGCGTGGGGTGCTGGATGGATTGTTATATGAGGCCTCCACGCATACAATCCAAGCACTTGCACAGCACCAAAGAAAAAACGAAATAATTCAGCCATTGGCTGGATCAGGCTTTGGTTACAATGATACAGAAAGAGCCCACCCATGGGGCCCCGACACTCAATGGGAGGGGGTGGGCAGTGTCAGGCTCGGCACAGAAACGGTTTTGGCGATACAGGAAGTGGAAGCAAGCGGTTTGTTATCCATATGTAGAGGATGGAGCAGCCTCTGGATCTATAGGAGAATTGCAGGGAAATAGGTGGGCTGCCAATGCCAACATCTCCTTCTGAAAATGCTGATTGCCTGACAGTCACATCGATTCTCTTGTTTCAGCACTTTCTAAAGCTGCCCATACACCTTACAACCATCACACGACTTTTGTCTTGCGATGGTTGTAAGGTGATTCAAAGTTCGTACGACCTGCCCATCTTGGACAGACAGATCGTACTTCCCGCTGAGGGGCGGGCTTCCAATGATTGCAGTGCTGAGCGGGCAGTGTGCGCTTGCACACACCGGGCCGTGCGGCATTGGTCTTCAGGGCACGCCACTAACTCGCCGCAAATCATACGATTTTCGGCAGGTTTTCCAGCGTGCTGGGAAGACGAATGTCGTGCGACCGTACAGTAGAAGTTTTTAACCTTAGCGGTGAAACAAGTTTTTGCATGCTGGCTGGCGAGTGTGCTGGGAAACTTTTTGCAGTAGAAGCGGTCGCACGCTGCCCATACACCTGCCGAATATCGTACTAATCGGTAAGTGTATGGGCACCTTAAGTCACTGATCTGGATACAAAGTATTTCAATCCGACTACTCGGATCTATTTCCTGAAGCCAGGCACAGCCAGGCAGCGCACATTTTCAGAAGGGACACAATTCTCTCTCAATAAAAGGATTCCTGTGAAAACATTTCTCTCCAATTGCTCGGAAGTTGTCTGGATGGCCACACATCAAGTACCCGATGCCACTTTTGGCTGGTTTCCAACAATGCCGACCGTCCCGCCATTCATCCTGGCAAAGCCCACTATAATGTTTTTAGCGTAGTTTGGCATAATCTCAAAGAAGTCTCGCTCGTCAACAATCTGGAAGAAGAGGAAACAGACGTCACTTCCCCGTATTAGTACCTCACACAGATAATATATACAGGGGCCATTACTGCTTCCTGCCTGGATCTAATATGGAGTGTATAGAATTAGGTTATATAGATGTCATGTGGGAAATGTCGGACACGTGTGACATTTCCCACATGACGGACACGTGTGACATTTCCCACATGACATCTATATAACCTAATTCATGTGGGAAATGTCACACGTGTCCGTCATGTGGGAAATGTCACACGTGTCCGTCATGTGGGAAATGTCACACGTGTCTGTGTTATACAAATACCCGACTAGGGAACGTAGCAAAATCCCACAAAACATTGTGCTCCTAGTGATCAGAATGTAATGTCCCTAAAACTGCGGGAGAGAGGGAGAACAATGCCGCATGGAAACACACAGGACATTTCTTACACTCTCCCGGTTGGAGTCACTTATGGCCCCACACAGGAAGACAACATAGCCAGTTCCAATGCCAAAACTTCTACAGCAAGATACAGACAGTAGGACACGTATGATCTCTGATTTTATGACCCCGTGATGCAAAGAGCTGGCCAGGCAGCCAATAAATGACCCCCAATGTATGGATCTTCCGATGAGGAAACAGTGCTCGCTGGTTGTGTTGTGTGTGTGTATATATATATATAATTGAAATCTGCTAATGGATTTTTCAGGCACACAGGAAATTTGCAAAGGAGACACGTGGTCTGCTCAGCTGTTGACAGAGAGCTGGTTTCTCACAATGGAGGGTGCCTTCTAAACAGACCAAATAGGTTTTTGATAAATGGTATGGTTGCTCTGTATTGTTTCCCCATTGTTCATATCCAGTGTATTCATAATGGGACATTGTTATGGGGAAACGTTACATAAATAAGCACGCCTGGGCTGGTCAAGACTTATTTAGACATTTTTGGCACCATTGACTACTGATGGCAATTCCGGATGCTCTGCTGCCACCTAGAGGTGGGAAAGTGAAATACATTGTATTTCACTCTCATACAAGTCTTGAGGGGCACCACCCACAGATGGGCTGCCACGTTGTCCTAATAAAAGCCAGCAGCCCAAAGGTGAATTGGGGACTTTACCATGGAACTTGTTTCCAAGCAAAACATCTGGGGGTCCAGTCCGGGATTTGCAGCTTTCCAAGCAAAGCGCAGGTCCACTGATTGGACTGACTGACGGGCTGCTGAATTCCACATTTGATTATCATGGGAGAAGGGACAACAGCTTGAAAACCATTCACCTCTGTATGTCACCTGACTAGAATAATAACAGCAAGGCAGCTACATCACTACAGCATTACCGAATGGACGATGTCCAGCATGTCATAGGCTTTAGTGGTCTCCATGGGAACTATGGTGTCTAATCCAGGCACGAGACGATCGCTGGGAGACAAACAATAATCAATGTATGGAAATGGAATTACTACAGCTAGAAAAATCCAGCTTTTCAACAGAATGACAAGACAAACTGAAGAGTCATTATCACACAGAGAGGACAAGCAAACACTGGATTATTATCCTATGCAATGATTCACGCCATCTTCAGACAACATTGACGCTTATTTAAACACAATGAAGGGAATCAAAAGTGGAGCAGACAAGACCTGGAGCAGCTGTGCATGGCAACCAATCAGCTTCTCTCATTTTCAAAGCTTTACCGAACAAACTGAAGGGAGAAGCTGGTTGGCTGCCCCAGATTTTGAGAACCCCCCCCTCCCCGTATTATTTCCTCTTCCGTGTTGTTGTGCTGACCATAGCGCCTTCAGCAGGACTTCGGGTAGGGACTATGAAGGGACATACACCTCCATATACAGATGATATACTGGCTCATGTGATCTGTGTCCGGCACTTGTGATATTATGTGCAGAGTTAAGATTTGAAATAACAGAAATTATTCTAAATTCCCCGGACGCTTCAGCACACACATCTCCCCCTTAGAAAAGTGAAATGGAATGTTGGTTTAATTGCCCAGCTCATACATCTGTCCCGTCATTGGATGCCCCTAATAACCTTTATTAATCAGGTTTCATTCTTTGTCACGTTTTTGGCTATATTGAGATGATGAACTCTTTTACCCATCCTGTCCTTAGAAACAGGGATCCAGTAGTATTGCTCACTCGCCTTTGTGTGTATCCAGTTCTAGAGAACTTCCCTCTGAAAACCTTTTTCACAAACAGCTAAAATGATAACCTACCTAAAAAAGGGGGACATCCTGCAATAATCATAGTCATTGGCTATTTAAAGGTGGCCCAAAGCTCTGGCAAGCATCAGGTGCCAAAAAAACTGACACTTTAGATACCAGCTACTGTGGTACAAGGCCTCCAAGCAATCACCTACAGTATATTCATCTCATCAACACATTGATTGAGAACCCAGACTGATCTAAGCAGGTCTATAAATGATGGCTTTCTACAGGACGCTGACATTTCCAGGGTTCAGCTTGTCTGCGTTGGGGGGCTGAGAACGGTTATTATTAGGCTGGTTACACAAAGTTTCCTAATTACAGGACAATTTAGCTTGTCGTTTACAAAAACTGTCATTATGTGGTGTGCCGGGACACCTGGAAGTATAGAGCTCACCTTGGGTCATGACACTCTCTGACTGGTGCCGCGTCCTTGTTGCTTAGTGGAAGGTAGTTGAAGAATTCCCGCAGGTTTAATAAGGCATCAATGTCATTTTCAAAAGCTCGATGGGCCACCCCTGAAAAGCCAAAGAGAAAATTCACATCAAAGCAGATCGAATGCCCGCCGTCAATTGCCCAGCCGCTTCCGGGGTCATGCCAGTGGCTGGTTATTGCCCACAACGGTGTATTATTATGGTCATTGCCCACAAAAGACCAGCTGATGGTAAATGGAGAAGAATTTGACTTTAGAAACGCTGCATTGGTTTCTGGAGAGCATGTCGCTGATTTCACTTGTTGCCTCAAATGTCCCTGAAGTGTGTTAAGTAGAAATATAGATCTGTAAATGCTCTCTGAGTGACAACATCATTGGACGATGAAACTGCTGCTGCCCCATATGTTTCAGGGTGCCGTCATCTGATCAAACAATCATATTTGGCTGACAAGTATTTTCCTATTTGTGGGACAATAGTTACATTCACACAAGGTCTTCTGGGGTAAAACAAGACTACAAGGGGGGGGCTAGATAGATAGAACACAATAAATTGAAGTGCAGCACGGTACTTAATGAGCAAATCGCTGCTCTGTATTGTACAATTCCAAATTTTCTTTATGCCAGATACTACAGCCAGCACTGTACTTCTGGCCTGCTGAGGCTCTCATAAAACAGAAGGCATAGCTTTCCCTTTTCCCCTTGGCCACACAAGGCCTTGTATTTTAAATGGTTCATAGAATACAAAAGGGGGGGGATTTATCTGTCTGGAGCAGGCAAAATCTGGAGCCGTTGCCCATGTCAACTAATCACCTCCTCTCTTCAGCTTGTTCAGTTAAGATTTGAAAATGAAAGAGAGAAGCCGATTGGTTGCCATGCAAAGCTGCACCAGATTTGATAAATTCCCCTCAAGGTGATTTGTGAATGGACAAGGGGAGAGAAGGGGGAAATGACACAAGGGCTTCTGGGATAAAACAAGACTACAAGGGGAATGACAAAAGGGCTTCTGGGTATGCGAGTTGCACCACTCATAGCGGCAGAGGTGCAGAAGTACAGTGCTGGCTGCAGTATCTGGTGTAAAGAAAATATGAATTGTACATTAATGAGAAGCAATCTGCTCATTTACCACGTTAACAAACTGCAATAACCTGATAGGGCAGTGTGGGTTTTAGCTCCTCCTAGGTCTTCTTGCGTCACATCCTCATTGGTCACGGACTTCACTACATCTGGGCCGGTAATGAAGAGGTAGGAAGTGTCCTGGGAAAGAAAACACATGCACACTATTATGCAGAATAGACATAACAGGAGCGAAGAAAAAGCAACCAAACTCTTCCCATTTCTACAGCACGAATGGAATAAAAGAACTGGTCTCTGTACAGATCCCGCTCTAAGCTCATAGGCCTACACACCAATTACACTAATGCTACACCTGCAAAGTCTTTTTTAGCCCCAACGAAGGGATTATCCAATAGGAAGTCAGCTCTTGCCAGCATGGAGGCCACAACTCTGAATGAGATACATGAGCATCTACTATGTACAGATGGCATGTCACATGATGGAGTCGTCCAATAAAATAAGAGTACTGAGTATTTAGCAGAGAAAAGCCAGCTATTCAACTGAACCAAGAGAGAATGGACAATCTGAAGACAGAGAGACGACACGGAGTGGAGAACAGATTTTATTTTGCTATAATCACTAAAATATTTTCCATATTTATAGGATTGATGGCAAACCAACTGAAACCGGCTGGACAAGGTCCTGCTCATCTCGTGTCTCTGGGCACATTAACAGCAAGTTGTGTGGGATTTTCATGGGTGATCTGTACAGGTTAGGCTGGTCCCGGGTGCCCATCGTGTATGTTCTGGTAATAAGAATCAGCACATCTTAGCAGTGGGTGGCCCTCAGAGTATTTACCCATCCCATGAACTATTGCAAGCAGCCAGCATGCTGCAGCTACACTCAGCTGTGCTATATGAATCACGCTCTTACCTTAACCATGAATGTGAAGTCAGTTAGGGCCGGGGAATAGACAGCTCCTCCTGCACAGGGGCCCATAATCAGAGAGATCTGAGGCACGACTCCAGAACTCACCACGTTCCTCTACAAAGAGTTGACAGGTTACAGGCTGTATACAGTTCCTGACGACCTTCCACAATTTCAGCATCCCCAAAACAAAGTGCGCCTTGACTGGACCAGGTGAGAGTGAACTGATGACCATCCCTAAACATTCACATTCAAATCATAAACCAGTCTCTCTCTTTTTACAGCTGTAAATATTCATTGGAATCATGGCTCAGTGGTTATTCTACATTCTCATACCACACTTCAAACGTATAATTATTCATTTATAGTCACCCTAAGGGTAATCATTGACATGAAACAAGAGTCATCCCATCAGGAAATCTACCAACAGTGTAAACAGCTGCCCCCCTCCCTGCGATTCTATGTAACACAATCACTAAAGCCACCAGCTCTGCCTTTGCACATAATACACTGTCCAGGGGATTACCACTATGAATACTAATGAATGGGGGTGGAGAGCTCAGTTGTAATATACACACATTGCTTGTAGAGCACAGAGGCAACCATTTTCATGAGGATATGAGAGGAAAGCTTACAAATAAAAAAAAAATAAAAGAAACCTAAGTTTTTGTGTTCATATACAGGTGAAACTCGAATAATTAGAATATTGTGCAAAGTTCATTTATTTCACTAATGCAACTTAAAAGGTGAAACTAATATATGAGATAGACTCATTACATGCAAAGCAAGATAATTCAAGCCGTGATTTGTCATAATTGTGATGATTATGGCTTACAGCTCATGAAAACCCCAAGAACCCCAAATCCACAACCTCAAAAAAGTAGATTATTACATGCAATCAATAAAACAAGGATTGTACATAGAACAATATCGGACCTCTGAAAAGTACAAGCATGCATATGTACTCAGTACTTGGTTTGGGCCCCTTTTGCAGCACTTACTGCCATTACTTTTGCACGATATTCTAATTATTCGAGTTTCACCTGTACAGCAACTGCATATGCCTGCTTCATGCAAACTCGCTGTACATTGCTGGCATACGTGTTTTTAAAAATTCCTCCGCAAAGGTGAATATGGGTTTTAAATCCCATCCCGCTTACTAACAGGCCACCCAAAACTCCCGCTCTACCCTCTCCAAGCTTACAAGTTAACAGCGCGTTCTTGCAAGGGCTAGCCCTTGGGAGGGTCAGACTGCATCTGCATTGACCTTATACCTCTATACACCCGAGTGGCCAGTTTATTATGACCACCTGACGTTTGTAGGCAAATTAGCTATAATTTCGCGCTGAAGTTGCTAGAGGGCCAGACCATTATAAATAGGGAAGCAGGTTGTTTACCACGACAGTAGAAGTGATTTTTTTCTGAAGATATGGGGAAACAACGCGATTTAACAGCCTTTGAACGCAGGATGATTGTTGGCGCTCGGAGCCATGGAGCGAGTATCAGCAAAACAGCAGAATTTGTTAAATGTTCAAGAGCAGCTGTTGTTAAAGTGTTTAAAGACTGGACTGTCAGCCGAAAATCTGGGTCTGAACGTGCAAATTGTGGCCGTCAGCGACTAGTCAATGTTAGGGCAGAACGGAGAGTGGCAAGACTGGTACAAGACAACAGAAGGGCAACAGTGCAGTGTCAGATTCCTCGCATCACCTTTCAACATCTCGTGGAGTCACGAGGCGGCCCAACGAAGTACTGATGGGGTGGTCATAATAATCTGGCCA
>NW_017306707.1:850523-856070 GCF_000935625.1 Nanorana parkeri
TATAAATAGGGAAGCAGGTTGTTTACCACGACAGTAGAAGTGATTTTTTTCTGAAGATATGGGGAAACAACGCGATTTAACAGCCTTTGAACGCAGGATGATTGTTGGCGCTCGGAGCCATGGAGCGAGTATCAGCAAAACAGCAGAATTTGTTAAATGTTCAAGAGCAGCTGTTGTTAAAGTGTTTAAAGACTGGACTGTCAGCCGAAAATCTGGGTCTGAACGTGCAAATTGTGGCCGTCAGCGACTAGTCAATGTTAGGGCAGAACGGAGAGTGGCAAGACTGGTACAAGACAACAGAAGGGCAACAGTGCAGTGTCAGATTCCTCGCATCACCTTTCAACATCTCGTGGAGTCACGAGGCGGCCCAACGAAGTACTGATGGGGTGGTCATAATAATCTGGCCAGTGTACATCATTACTACAAAATATCCTTCTAATAATTATTACCACCATTAAACATGTTTCTCACATCCAACTGAATCATACACCTTTTCTGTCTAAGATTGGCATTAGAAAAGGCAAGTGATGGTATTTTACTTTTATGAAATATGGATAAGGTAACACTTGGAACACAGGGGGAATACAGGTACCTTTATGAAACCGTAGCTGTTCATGTGATATTGATTGGTTGCCATGGGCAACTGCTCCAGATTCTGTTTGCTCCAGTTTTGATAAATTCCCCCTAATGAATAGTGAACAAAACCACATTACCAGAAAAATGTCAGCATAGCCCGCCAAGGACTCCACACCCTCCTGGATACGAGCTCCTCCAGAGTCATTCAGTCCAATCACCGGGGCTCCCACCATAACAGCTTGGTCCATGATCTAAGAGGATCATACAAGGAGACAAACATTGCATGTTAAGTGACACAACTGGAAGTCTAGCAAATACAACTCTATGACCACTCAATGACCACTCAAACCGGAATCTGTTTCTGGTGGACAATGCTGGGCTGAATCACCTACAGCTTATACCTCTCTATTTGGCTCCACTCTACATAGCAGCCATTACAAAAGACAAAATAAGGCTGAACTCTTCTGTTGCAGGATTTTTCATAATACAAAAGGAACAAGCATGAAACTCCTGAAGTAAGCTTACATCTCAACTCAGCCATTCTGCTGCAACCCAAATCGGAAACCTCATTTTAGGTGGACTTAGTCTTCAAGTTATGAATTGCCCAATTTACTCCACTAAGTTTAATTGCTGATTCCCAATAAGCTATTAAAGCTGCAATTGCAATCTTGTCACTGCACTGTGTTGGCTCCTCCATCCCGGGTGACATTACCGCTGAGCCCTGACTGACTGAATACTGGGTCAGCTGGGGGCAGAGAAGTGCAGCAAAGCGGGAGCATGCACATTGCCCAAAGTGATACATCCGCCATCACATCTTTCCTGTACAGCCACCTCCAACCACTGACATAAGCCCCAACACTGTGCACACTTTACTTACCTTGCAGATTTTTTGTGCATGAGCTCCAGACAAGCTGCCTCCAAACACTGTAAAGTCCTGTAAAAACAGAAGAGATTCTTCTGACAACATGTTCCGTGTTTGAGATACACATGTCACCCTCAGCATGCAGAATATAGAGTTTACCTGGCTGAAGACATACACCAGCCTTCCATTAATGCGGCCCTGACCTGTGACAACGCTGTCCCCAGGATACTACAAGAGGAAACACAAGGTTATAGAGACAGGCATATGAAAGTGCGGAATGTCACATGGGTCAAATATAACAATGAGAAGGCAATCATGGATTTAATGTCAGAAGTCCATCCACCCGAAGCGTCGGTGACACGGCGCTGAAGAATGTATAAATAATTGGACAGAACAAAGCGGAGATGTAACAAAACACGTCAGGATACAAACAGCACATTATCCTTCATTTCCCTTTCACTCTCTTTAATCCCAGCCACCTTTTGAAGCAGATAACATGCAAAGCGTTTGTCAGCGGAGATTATGGATCAGCACGGAATATTTATTATGAAGTGATCTCAGGATACCGGGGCAGTATGTGGCTTTACTTGGACAAGAAATGCTACAAAAATGAAGAGGGTGTAAAGTCATCCGAAGTTTCCTGAAACTCTTCAAATCGATATATTTTTCCTTAAAGGCGCATTGCAGTTAAAATGGTAAAATTAACGCGGACCCTCAGTCCACCAAATGAGTTTGCCTCCCTGAGCTCCCCCACCCCAAAATGGTAAGGTCTTTTATTTAGGGATGAATCGATACCAGTATCGGTACCAATACTGAGCATATACACGAGCACTCGTACTTGTGCAAATGTCCCAGATAATCATCAAGTGCCTTAATTATTCAAATTGGAGCGGCTGCCTTAGGTGCGCCGCTTGCTGGGGACCATGTGGCAGCCTTCTTCAAAACCATGTGGCGCCTCTTTACAGTGCTTCTGCCGACCCGCACATCTCCCCCTCCTGAGACCCTCCGCCGGAGACATCAGGTCGGCACCCTGGAGCAGAGCGGCAGCACAGAGTATGTAGATAATGCATATAATATTATTCTGTATTGCTGTATAATGTATTGCTGGCGTTTTTAGTCCTCTATGTCATCCCTAGTTTTTTTTCCCTTTTTGTTTTACACCAGTGTGTGTCATCTGGGACCAGAACCCTGAACACAGAAGAGGCATCCGACTCCTGAGGAGGACCAGGATGGCAGCGCAGGACCCGGGCTGTGGCAGTGGAGCGGCAGATTACAGCAGGACAAACACTGGAATCACTGGGCAGGTAAGTATATGAATTGAGGACATCCCTTCCTTTCCTCAGGGGTAAAAGTGTGTGTGTGTGTATGTGTGCGCCCGTGCGTCGGATTTTTGAACGTCCTCTATAACCAGTGAGAGGCATACAACAGTACCACCATTGGAGAGTCTTTTCCCAGGTTTATGTGTTGTGCACCCATTCACTCCATTGTCTTTGTTAGCAATCTAATGATATGGGACTCCCTTTAGCATACCTCTATATAATGTATATAAAATGCAGGTGGGGCATTCCCAAATTCATCTACTGTCCTTTACATACAAAAAGCCTGACACACCAATATTAGTGGCAAGAAGGTTCACACAGCCACTAATTAGAATCCAAGCTGCATTTGAAGTTTGAATGGGACTGGTAACACAGCAAGCAAAGAAAACACAAGGGGGAGCTGCACACCAAAGGCACTAGACCAGGGGTGCCCATAAGGTCGATCGCGATCTACCAGTCGATCGCGTAGCATCAAACACTAGAGCGATCGGCTGATCACTCCACTGTTTGTAAATAACTGAGGACACATAGTACTATGTGTCCCCAGTTATAAATGAATGAACAGGAGGACAAAAGGTAAAACAAAAAAAAAAATTATGAAAATTTAAAATACAAATAATGAAAATAAAATAAAAAATACATTTAAAAAAAACTTAGTTTTTTTCCCTTGCCTCAGACACAAAAGGAGCTGGCTACGGCTATGCTCCCATGGTGCTCGTGCGCCTGCCGGCTGAATGTGTCAGACACTGCAGATGGAAAGGTGCAGGACACCCCATGTGCAACGTCGGCCACACGAGCACCACGGGAGGACAGGACGCCAGGACCTGTAATGTACTGGAATGCACTGAAATGTAAGCAGGCCAACCCCCTGTGTTCCGGTGCGGGAGGGGGTGTGGAGCTGTATTGAAGTCAATGGCATCGCCCACAGTGCGATCGCCCGCACTCGGAACGCAGGCACATTAGTGCCTGCATTCCGGTCCAGTGCGATCTGCAAAAATAGTGCTCGCAGCATTTTTGCGGATCGCACTGGACTGGAACACAGGCACTAATGCAGGCGATCGCACTGTGGGCGAGGGGCCTGCCTGCGCAGCCTACGCCCCCTCCCACCTCTGAATGCAGGTGTGTTTTCGTTGGTAGATCTCAATGAGCTCGTCATTTGAAAAGTAGATCTCCAGATGAAAAATAGTGGGCGCCCCTGCACTAGATGAACCTTCCAGTGCAGCCCCTGTGTGAGGAACTCTGGAATCTGGTTCAGGTAGCATACACAGAACTCAGAATCCTGTCATAACAGACATATCGAGGTCAACTAATAACTAGGGCTGCGGAAATTAACGATTAATCCCTCGATTAATCGTTAATTTTTTTGATTGATCAAAATTATTTTGATCGGTACTCACCTCTCCGCCGGCTTCCGGGTCTTCCGTCAGAGTTCTGGTGACGTCACGGACATCCTCCCCCCTTCCCCAAGTGGCTCTGTCGGCTAACAAAGGGAAGGGGGGGAGGAGTCCGGTGACGTCGATGTCCGTGATGTCACCAGAACTCCGACGCAAGACCCGGAAGCCGGCGGACCATTCCTTTGTGTACGCAACCACTATTGATCTCCACAATGCTGCCAGTCAACACTTTAGACATTAAGAAGGTGAGTGCAGATTGATGACTCCCTACTTGTGCTGCTTCTGATGTCCAGTTACAGGTTAGAGCCAGTTTATGGCCGAGCTACATAAGCTAACTGCAGTAAAGAAAACCGGTTTCTCACTTAGCTGTGCTTTCTGGCAAAGCTGTCAGGATAACAAGACCAGCTGGCTAAAAGTACAAAACATTTTACATGTAAATGTATTTAGTTGCTTGCCTGGAGTTCAAATATAAGCTTTCAAAAGGTAGAAATACTGACTAAGAAGAAGCATCAAAAGGAGCCTACTGTTACCTTGTTAGGCCCCATTCACACACTATCGGCCTGCACGTACAGCTCCGTGGTGCGTGCGGGGCCGTACCAAGTAGCTGCCGGGAAGGACAGGTGCTGCGTGTGATTAGAACGCAGCCCCCGTCCTTCTCTATGGGGCTACGCGGCTGTACGCCCCCCTACGCTCACCTCATTTGCAGGTTGGTAGGGGTGCGGATGATCGCATTCATACGCCGCCGGAATGGAACATGTATGCGTCCTGGCCAGAAGATCCGCACCCCTACGGACCTGCAAATGAGGTGAGCATAGGGGGGCGTACGGCCGCATAGCCCCATAGAGAAGGACAGGGGCTGCGTTCTAATCGCACGCAGCACCTGTCCTTCCCGGCAGCTACTTGGTACGGCCCCCGTACGCAGCACAGAGCTGTACGTGCAGGCTGATTCGTGTGTGACTGGGGCCTTAGCAAGGGAAGCCATGTTTGTGCACTCTGGTTCCACTTTGTTTTTACTGAAGACTTCACATCCTTGACTTTGCTGCTAAGTCCTATTGTTAGAACTAAGTCACACCCACACACCACCTTGCTGAGCACCATTATGAGCACTGAGACACTCAAATTGGGTGGATGGACAACACAGATTTACTATGATAAAAAGTAAAGAAAACCAAAAGACTGGAAACTCTATTTAATGTTTTTTTTGTTTGTTTTTTTAACCCCTTCGTGACTGACGTACAGTGTACGTCGCCAGCATCGGGGCTGTTTAAACAGACTCCCGGCGACTTTTGCCGCCGGGAGTCTGTTTAAACTTGTAGAGCCGACTGTCGGCTTTACAACAGAAGCGATCCTGGCGACTTACCTGTCGCCAGATCGCTTCTGCGTCCCGAAGAAGGGG
>NW_017306707.1:856930-871454 GCF_000935625.1 Nanorana parkeri
AAAAAAAAAAGTCTGCAGATAGCAAAGAAGCTATTGCTTCCTGTGCTATCTGCCATCATTTTAGGGGGTTGCTCTCTCCCAGCCCCCCCTAACCACCCCCTCCGCGGATAGGGGGTGGGGGAAGAGGGCACCTCCCTGAAATGAGAGGGACACCTCCCCGAAATTGCTTCTTTCAGGTTGGGATCCCTGGCATTGGCCTATACACATACCGCACAGCAATGAAATAATATATTGAACTAGGATCACACTAATCCAGCACGTTATTATTCTGAGTTGCCCCACGTGAGATTAATAACGTGCTGCATTAGTGTGATCCTAGTTCATTTTATTACTTCATTGCTGTGCTGTATGTGTATAGGCCAATATAGTTGGATCTGTATGTGCGTTAATTAATCGATTAAAAAAAAAAAATTTCGATTAATCGAACAGGAAAATTTTAATCATTACCAGCCCTACTAATAACAGCTTACACGTTATATAACCTAAACTGAGTGTGGTGCAGCTGCGACATTCCTGAATAGGAAGCTTTGTGGTCGATTTCACTTGTCTACATTAAATTGATATTTAGAGCTGCAACAGTTAATCGATTTAGTCGATTAAAATCGACGATTGAAAACGTTGGCAACGTTTTCGATCGTCGATTCGTCGGCTATCGATTGATTTGCCTGTTCGGGGCTCCACATGCAGCCTGAGCCGCGCGTCACACGCTTCTCCCGTTGCGGCCGCCGTGCCCACGGCACAGGCCGCGTAAGCCACGCCCACCGCACGCTGAAGCCGCGCACGCCGCTGCTCTCCTCGGCGCGATCTCCCTCACCCGTCGCTGGCCCGCTGACAATCGAGGGCCCACCTTCTGAAAGCAAGTCAGTGGTGGAATAGCTGTACGGAGCTGCAGTGTGGAACAGGTGTGCGGGGATATAGTGGTGGAATAGGTGTGCAGGGGTGCAGTGTGGAACGGGAAACAAAAAAAAAAAAAAAAAAAAAAAAATCACACAGCTGCTCTCCAAAGTATGAATATTTAATTACTTCATTAAAAAGGTAATAAAGGATTTAACCAATCCCACGATAGTCTCATCTGAAACAACTGCGCTACCTGGTAATGTGGCTGCAGTGCATGAGTGGGAAAAAAAGGGTTTGTCTCTGTAATCTAGATTGTATGTCATGCCCAGTATGTGTACAGGACAAGTGCCATTCAAATAATGTGCCATGGGTCACACAATACAAAGGTGCGTCAGCTCCAAACCACAGGAGAGAACTTACACTAGGCTGCCTTATAACCTCCGATCATGGATACAAGTGATAATATGGGATCTATCTCAGGTCCACGCTACACAGGAGCACAGATCAATATAATTGCCGGCCCAACAATACTCACTAAAGCAATGTGTCCCCTGTGAGAATCTTTAAAGACACGCATACAAAAAGACAGAGGGATAGGACTGCGGGCAATCCATTGACACCGATTCACTATTAATGTGCAGCTTTTGTCAGTGGGGGGGAGGGGGTGGTTCCCCCACATAGTGATCAGAAGCAATACGGCATCAGCTTCAAAAGGAGAACAATCGCCTTTTAAAGTTTTTTGTTAAAAAAAAAAAAAGAAGAAGAAGATTACAGATAAAAGATTAACTTAAAGGAGAACTGTGGGTTTAGGGCTTTTCCCCATAGTTCTCCTTAGGGTAACGGGAAGACACAAACTAGCGTCCTCCCGTTACCCCAGGCTCAGTATACTGCGAGCTACGCCGCAGCTGAAGCGGATCCCGACAACTGTGCCGGGATCCGCCCAGCTGCGTGACTGACAGCTGGCTCTGCCTATCTAGAGGCAGAGCCAGCTGGACCCGCCCCCTCCCCCGTCTGTTCCGCCAGTCAGCGCTGGCGGATCGGAAAGGGATTCTCCTTTAAAGTCCATTTGTCTGAGAATAGAGGGAATACAAGTCCTGTCTGCCACTCATATACTCAATGGAGCGCAAATGTGGTGACATCACATCACTCGTAGTCCATTGATACTTCCTCCAGTCCCATAACTGAAAGCTTGTACCTGGGTACAGACAGGATCTGGGAGGAATAGTCTGCAGATCCTGAGCCGAATTCACTGATCACAGTTGCGATGCTTTGCGGGCTCAAATGACAAATTATTTTTAATTTTAAATACATGCATTTATTATTTTATTAACGTGTGTGCATTTATTATTTTCTATAAAAGTTGGACTATGCCTATAAATCATGTCTAAGTGCGCCCGCTCAGTGTCTAGGATGAACATTGATCTCCAAGGTGAGTAAAGATTTTGCTGCCAGCTTCTGGAGATAAGTGACAAAATCAATTGAAAATATTACAAATCCCTTCAGAAACAAGTCCGGGGTATACACAGTGCAAATGGTTACAGCCAATAAAGGAATAACCTATTCCTAGACTGAGAACATGCGGCATTCCCGATCCTGAGACTCATTTACATGTGTACATTCAT
Source organism: Nanorana parkeri (assembly GCF_000935625.1). Taxonomy (NCBI): domain Eukaryota; kingdom Metazoa; phylum Chordata; class Amphibia; order Anura; family Dicroglossidae; genus Nanorana; species Nanorana parkeri. The sequence continues at coordinate 859,390 of NW_017306707.1, forward strand.
GGTGCAGTTCAATGCATGATGAGCTCGGTGCCATCAGAGTCAATGGTGCTGATCCCATCTGCAGTAATAGTGCCACTGACTAGAATGACACAAATCACATCATACATTTTGTGTGCAGGCTCACACACATTTAAGGATGCGCTGAGGGTCTTGGTTTTGCTTTGACCAATAAGGATTGATATCAGAGGAAGGCGAAAACGCACCTTGTTCTTGTCTTCTTGCATTCCGAAATCGGCACATCGATGTTCCACAAACATGTCATACTCGGCAAAACTGCCCGGATCCAGCAACAGACCGATCCTCTCCCGGGCTGTCAGCTTTCCCTGGAACACAGGACAGAAGAGAAGTTACCACAGCGTGAACACTTCATACATGAAAGGTCTACTAGGATTTCTATAGAAGGCAGAATATCACCCAGGACTAAAAATCACCTCTGAACTCTATATGGTCAAATGTACGCGTCCCCCCTTCCAGATCATGGCGTTCAGATATTTCCCGTGAAGTGTCCTGTTCGGGTTCCAGCATACAAAAATATTTGACACAATGGTCTCACCCTTGTGTTAGGAGTTTGGTGAAGGGCCTTTCCTGTCCTAGTAGGACTGTGCTCCTGTGTGCATGGCCAGTTCTATAGACATGGACTGACGAGTTTGGTATTGAGGAACATAAGTGACCAGCACAGATCACTCCACCCATCAGCCAGCCTGGTCTTCTGGGCCACCAGCAATACTTCATATCACAGATGGAATCTAGTGAAAAGCCTTTGCAGAGAAGTGGTGACTTCCGCACCGAGTCCGCCGTGTCCATACGCACCGAGTCCGCCGTGTCCATACGCACCGAGTCCGCCGTGTCCATACGCACCGAGTCCGCCGTGTCCATACGCACCGAGTCCATCCGCAGCTTTCGATAGAACACCGGATTCACCTGGGCAGTCCAGGTTTTGAGTCCTGTAGGTGCTGTTTCCCGGGTTTTAGGCCAGCTGAAACCCAGACACAGCACATACAGGACGCAAAACCCGGACTGTGCAGGTGAATCCGGGACAGGTGGCAACCTCATGCACACGGTGAACCCACGTACAACGGTGACATCAGAACGCAGCATCATTCCCCGTGTGTATGAGGGGCTCCTAGAGGGGAATTCCCTCATGTTGGAGACTGACAGGTAGGGATTTGCTGGGGATCGGTGCCAACCAAAAAGTCTGCACAAAACTGTCAGAGGCCGCCACCCCTCCTCCTGGCCAATCAGCTGCGGCCGGGGCATTTCCTGCCCCACAGCTTCAAGTAATGGGAATGCCCTGGCCGCAGCTGATTGGGCCAGGAAGGGGGGGTGTCATTGACAGTTTTACATGGGGTTGAGCAAACTCAGTTTTCAGCACACACACACACACACACACACACGTCCCCACTGACAGGAAGTGAGGTGAAATCTCCCACATGGGGATCCGATGGAAGAGATAAAAGTTTACATGGAGTTCGAACCGTTCCTCACTCCTTCCAGAGAATGAGGGAGAAAAATATTCCCGTTACAGATGTTTTACAGACAGAAGCTAAATCCCAAGAGAGCTGTGCTGGTCCTGTCACTGTCCCGTCCATGTTGCAGTCCCGTCCATGTTGCGGTCATGTCACTGCCCCGGTCCTGTCCCTGTGCCCTCCTCACCCTCTTGTGCTGGGCCTGAATCCTCTGCTCTCCTCCGCCCAGCAGTGCCTCGCTCCTCTTCCTCTCTATCCTCTCCGGCACGGACAGGTGACTGGCGGAATAGAGGCGGCCCGGTACCCGCTGTATTCGGAGCCCGGCCAGGAGCCGGGTCACACCACGGACGGCAGCCATGACAACTCCTCAGCTCACAGGCCAATCAGCGGCCAGCAGAGAACGGCCGCCAATCAGAGCCGATGGTCGACCTCGTTTGTCCAATAGAAGTGCGGATATTCGTTCACCAATAGGGGAGCAACATAGAAAAAACGGACGAATCACGACGCCGCTTTGAGCACAGCACCGGTTAGAGAGCCAATCACACATATTGTTCAATGGAGGGGCCAATCAGTGACGGCAAAAGCTGGCTTTGTAAAGTCACCCTTCAGAAAAGTATGACCTGGAAAGCAGGCTAAGGGTCACCATATATGTCATAGTTTAATCAGTAGAAGCAATTTTAGATTTACCAAAACTATGTTATAGGAGGATTTACCTGAAGTATAACTGCGGTCAGCTTTTTTTTTTTGTCATCTGTGTTCCATTGCGGAGATTCCCTTTACTTCCTGTCCAATAACCACAACAGGAAGTAAGGGTGGTGGTGACCAAGGTCACCAGAACTAGTGTACCCATTGCAAGATTTCCCATCTATTCCTGTTGTGATGACAGAATCTGGAGCAGTTGCCCGTAGTAACCTACCAGTTTCTCTCTTCAATTTGTTAAGCTTTGAAAATGAAACATAGCATTTGGAGCAGTTGCCCATGGCAACCTATTAGTTTCTGTATGCTACAATTTTTATAAATTCCCCTTTTGTGTTTAGTGCAAGTTACACGCTTTAGGTAAAGGGTCATTCCGCTTTCCCAGGTGGATTTGGGTAAATTTAATTACCCCCTGCAATCTGGCCCCCTCTCCATCCCCTGTTATACTTACCTTTCAGCGAACGCTCCTTCCCTTCCGTACCCCGTACTGCCTTCTAGTGCAGCCCAGCGCTCTGGATTTTTAGTTTCACTCCCAAATGGTGAGCACTCATTGGTCACCTGACCTCGCTGACCAATTAGAAGTGATTCTTAGCAAGAAGTGCTTCTTATTGGTCAGTACAGTCAGAAGAGATTCTCATTGGTCAGGTGGCCATGCTGACTAGGGATGCGCCGATACCGTCAAGCCGGCTTCCCAGCCAATCAGCAAGCCGGGCCGCGAGTAATGATTCACCTCCCAGCTACCTGATTGGCCGGGAAGCCGGCTCAATGCTTATTGGCCGGGAAGCTGTCATAACTTGCTGCCGAGCTTCCTGATCACACTGGAAACTGGCTGCATGTTCCCCTTCCTGCATGTTCCAGTATCGGGGAAGGTATCAGAGCATTTGGACAAGTACTTGCCCAAATACTCGGTATTGGTACCAATACCGATACTAGTATCGGTGCATCCCTAATGCTGACCAATGAGTGTGCGCCATTTGGGGGGTGAAATTCAAAATCCAAAGCACAGGGCTGCACTAGGTGGCAACACAGGGTACACATAGTATACACGCAAGGGGCGGAAGGAAGGGAGTGTTTGCCCAAAGATAAGTATAGCCGAGAAGGAGGGGGGGCAGATTGGAGGAGGTAATTGCATTTTACCAAATTCACCTGGGAAAGTGGAATTACCCTTTAAAGTGGAGCTTTACCCAGATCTTCAAAATGACAACAAACACACCTTTAGAAATGTATGTGATTGTCATTACTAAACTTCTAGATAATTGTATTCTTAGCATATCTTTTTTCTCTTTTCTTTCCGAGTCTTCCGGCAGTGGTCATGTTTACTAAGTGCAGATTACTAGCTCTCCTTTTACTTCCTGGATTTCTGGCACCTGACTAGGACCTGTGACCATACACATCTCATGGGATACACATCACTTTCCCTGAGATCTCATGAGATTACAGATGAGATTTCCCAGCAATGCTCTGCTGATGTAAGCTTCCCATGATGCAATGTTTGGGCACAGATTACATCATTTGTTTCAAAGAGAACCAGGAAGTAGAAAACAAGAAATTGTAAGTAAAAGAAAAATATGTTTGTTTAGCTAATGAATGTGAGATGATTTCATATAAGCATATCAGAGCTAGACTTCGATCATGTGACTGGCCACTATGGGGGACTCAGAACACAGATTAGCCAAGGGATGGGCTTATCTCTGAAGCTGAAAATGTGGGACCTCAGAGACAGACTGAGCACACAGTAGAATCTGAAGTTCTTCCATTCATTTAGATCTATAATGTAACCACAGTTTGTAGTGCTGCTTTAAGACAGAACTTTAGGAGGCACTTGCCTGCTTGATTTTGTTGTACATTGATCAGAGTGACACTAAACCCACGGAGTTACACCCTAAAAATCCTTTTAACTACCATAACTATTACCAAAAATGTATCTTATTTGTGTATCACTCGGCTGTAGGTCCTCAAATCATCTCTGAATTGGTGCTGACACTGTCCTTCCTTCTGGAGGATGGCTACTTTTGTTCCCCATGGTCCCTGTGTGTGTTGTAAAGTAGCCACCGCTCCAAGATCACTCCTGTGATGGACTCCAATCTCAGTACAAGTTAGTAAATTAAACATGAGATTGTAGTCCATCACAGGAGTGAGCTTGGAGCGGTGGCTACTTTACAAGTAGCCACCTTCCAGAAGGAAGGACAGTGTCGGCACCAATTCAGAGATGATTGGAGGATCTACAGCCGAGTGATACACAAATAAGATACATTTCTGTTAATAGTGGAGGTCCTTGAATGTATTTTTAATGTTTAACTTCTGAGTTTAGTGTCACTTTACCAGTATTTTACATTTACATTTATAATGCTTTCTTTCTGATTTTCAGGCCATGCTACCTGTATCAGCTTATAAGCATTTTAGGCAAGATCAGGTTCAGTTTAACCTCATTGGCGGTATTCCCGAGTCTGGCTCGGGGTTAATTTTCAGTACAGACTCGGGATAGCACAAAAGTGTCACTTACCTTGTCCCTGCGAGCCCGCAGAGTCCTCTGCTGTGTGCGCCCGGCCAATGCCGCATTCGGCTTTTAGTTTCGTTTTCGGACGCCACAGCAGGGGGCGGAGCCGGCTGGAAATTCAAAAGTGAAAACATGACATTTACACAGAATACATACAATACAATGTAATCTGCTATAATTACATTTATGTATCAAACTATTTCACTTCAATTTTGTCCCTAGAGCTTTGTCCAGTGCCCTGCCTGCACTTTTACTGTTCTTTCTGCCTGGAAACTTGCGACCGTCCATGGCATCCAAAAAGCGTCCCTTTAGGTCAAAAGCGGTTTTAGACCAGGTAGAAAACAGCAATAGTAAATTAGAATCACTTGCAGAATTGAGCGATGGCGATTAGTTGGGAAATTCGTCATCAGACACTGAAAGTGACGAAAGCAATGAATCTGCGACCGAGCTCAGTGATGTGCGAACTTGGTACTCTATTGACTGTGGTACGGATCAGGCAGCGCCCCCAGAATTCCCATTTACTGGACCATTTTTTTAAATTATTACATTATAATTTCTTAGAATTATTTATAATTTATTATATTATAATTTTTTAATTTCGTGTTTCAAACTTTATCATATCCGGGATGTCTACTGGACTCTTGTTTGAACAGATTTAGGTGATTTATTCCTAAGATTTACTAAGAATTACGGGCCTACAATATAAAACAATATTCCTTTCTCATGTAGAATTGTACTTTGAATAAACATTTTCTATGTCTGATCCCCTTGCACGGACAACTCTGGAATTACTAGTGCATGTGATTTTATTTGTAACAGGGCAAGGTGAGAAAACATCACTTGAGTTTTTAAGAACTTTACTTACCACTATTTGCGTCTAAGCTGACCACATAAGCCCTTATGCAATTTTATAAACATCTCCCTAAGAATATCTGTGAATGTATGTTTGGGCGAATAATGGCAAAAAAAGTTCTTGATATATTTTTCCCAGTTCTAATGATACATTATGGCTACTAGATGGAGTAGAGGCACATAGAAAATAAGTATGCTCATCAGCGCCATCTAGAGGCCATAATGTATCATTACAATAACACGTTACATTCGAACTGGGAAACGCTGTATCTAGTGGCCATAGTGTATTATTACAACACTACACTCAAACTGTGAAAAATATATATTAAGAACATTTATTTTTGGCCTTATTCACCCACAACGAATGTTCACTGATTTTTTTTAATATGTTTATTTAATTTTTAATTTATTGTTTATAAATAGACTTCTATGATGGTATCTTGCTAACACCATTGCAAATGTATGGTTTGCACAGGACACATTCAAACCAATTGTTTTCTGTGTGCTCTGTTCACACCATAGATGTGTGGTGGTGGTGTGCAGAAAAATGCATCTCAAAAGACGAATGAAATGACAATTGGCCCCACAATAGTGTTATTGCATGATTTGTAAATGAACACAGGAGCACTAATGTCCTGTTTACACGGGGTTCTCAGTAATGTAGTCATATTAGCATTTAGCTGCCTAGTTATGGAATATGGACCTAATGTGTGCGATGTTCGAGGTATATGAAACTGGATTTCAGATGACTTGCTAAGCTACTAAATATTACAGGACAATATCAATTATTAAACAAACAAAAAGGTTACTACAGCCTTCCACCTGTTGTGTCAAGTATTTCCTTTCATTTACAGTTGCTCTAGGGCTTCCTGATTTCTCTTAGTCACGCTGGACTACATTCCTTGTTGCAATTCATTGTTAAATAATGCAAGAGGAAGGCAACTGGTAGATGCTTCACTGCAGTAACACTGTAGACAAATAATCAGTGGCCCAAAAGATATTTATTTTTTGAAGGAAGTATTAAAAATTAAATCAAACAAAAAAAAAGTGGATGGGGATAAATATAAGGCTGATTTACTAGGGGATTGGAAAATCACCACATAATAAATTGTAGGTGTATTTATTTTGAATACTCAGTAATGGGCATAAATAAATAAAATTAACAGGAATTCCCTTTTCACGATTGGATCATTAAAGTGACTGATTTTCAACTCCTGCAAGGAAGCAGTCTCCATGCTCCCTCGTCACCAGGTGACGAGAAAGCATGGAGGCGGCTTTCTGGCCAAACAGGAAGCTGGGCGCTGTGTAATGACGTGTTGCCCGGCCTCCTGATTGGTCAAGAAGCAATGGATCATTACACTGTGCCCAGCTTCATGATTGGCCGGGAAGCCAGCTCCATGCTCCCTTGTCACCAGGTGACGAGAAAGCATGGAGGCGGCTTTCTGGCCAAACAGGAAGCTGGGCGCTGTGTAATGACGTGTTGCCCGGCCTCCTGATTGGTCAAGAAGCAATGGATCATTACACTGTGCCCAGCTTCATGATTGGCCGGGAAGCAGGCTTCATGCTCCCTCGTCATGAGGGAGCATGGAGCTGGCTTCCTGGCCGATCAGGAAGCCGGGCAGCATGTAATGACTCGCTGCCCGAATTCCTGATAACGGAAGCTCAAGTATCAGGCTAGTCATCGGAGCATTTGGGCGAGTACTCACTCAAATACTCGGCATCGATATTATACCTAGTATCGGTATTGGTGCATCCCTAATAAATAAAGTTTTAGGTTTATTTCCACATGCTTACCAGCCAGGCTCTTTTTTGATAAAGCAATCATTGTTGCTTATTAGACTCAAAGTATAAACTTAATGTAGATCTCCATCCTCTGCTTTTGCCATTTTGCTTGTGGTCCTTGGTAGAAAACTGTGTTGTTCTTTAATTTACCCTTCCGTACCCACTGTGTGCCTTTACATTTTCAATAAAGATCATTGCAACAGCCACGTTTTCTATCTGTAGATAGCAAGTCTCATGCAAGACCAACTGACTGTCTTTGACACACCCCGAGGGTTTCCTCAGAGCCAATTTCATTTGGATGAGAAACAGCTACTGCAGAGCCCCATGCACACTGAATTCTAGGACTCAGGAACTGCAGCTAATAGTGAACTGTACTGAAGAATGAATTAAGTAATTATAATTGGCCATGTGTTAAAGGAGAACTATGAGGTGAGTGCTTTTCACTCACCTCATAGTTCTAGCTGACCTGTGACAACGATGCTGTCACAGGCCGGCTCAGTAGATCGGGAGGTGAGCGAACACATACCGTCGCTCGCTCACTTCTCGATCCTGTCAAAGCTCTCTGCCGTGACAGGGGAGGGACTGGATTCCCCCCTCCCCGCTCCGATCTTCCAGCGCTGACTGGCGGATCGGACGGGGGAGGGGGCGGGTACAGCTGGCTCTGCCTCTAGATGGTCAGAGCCAGCTGTCACTCACGCAGCTGGGCGGATCCAGACATAATTGTCGGGATCCGCTTCAGCGTCTTAGTATACCGCGAGCTGTAGCTTGCGGTATACTGAGCTTAGGGTGATGGGAGGACGCTAGTTTGTGTCCTCCCGTTACACTAAGGAGAACTATGGGGAAAAGCCCTAACCCCATAGTTCTCCTTTAAATGGAGCGTGATTTCAGGATTCAGTCATACTAATGGTTCTCAGTGGGGATTTGTTCAGTTACAACTTGCCAGACACACTCCAAGGACTATTATTACACAAAATCTTCTGTGCTCGCCCTCTATACAATGCTGGGTGTGGCGCTGTAACCCAAAATGAACTGTTGTGTTATATATAACTAACCTATAAGTGACGCACAATATGAACAAGTGCAAAAAATACATATACATAATACATGTAAATTACCTAAAATTAAGTATAGAATCCTATGTCAACCAATGATAATATAGGATAAACCAATTGTATTGGAAATGGTCCTCTGTGAAAAAACTGTACCAAGTGAAACAAAGTTTCCAATGATTGTGACTAGTATCATATGTTAGCATACTGACAAAACAGGAAACAAAGTGTCAGCTTAGTTTTTACACCAAGAAATCTAATCTTCCCATGTGAACTTCTGTTGTGCTCTTTGCTTTCTCCTTCTGAATCACTCTTTCACACTCTAAAGGTGCCCATACTACACCTTACAATTATCTGCAGATTTTCTGTGGTCAGATGGAAAAAGTGCAACAGATTGGCCCAGGTGGAGATTACTCCATGCACACAGTTAAGTGTAGATGGAGGAATCTGTTGCACCTTTTCCATCTGACCACAGAAAATCTGCAGATAATTGTAAGGTGTATGGCCAGCTTAAAGAAGAACTATGGAGTTAAGGCTTTTCCCCATAGTTCTCCTTAGGGTAACGGGAGGACACAAATTAGCATCCTCCCGTCACCCTAAGCTCAATATACAGCGAGCTACAGCTGGTCAAAAGAAACCTTTCTACCATGTATGAAACAACTGACTCTTGGGCATTAGAGCTGTGCTAGAGGCCACAGGTAGATTCCGCACCAGGAAGCAGGCTAACATATAGAAATGCACTCATCTAAAAGCACCTGCCCAGTGTTGAAGGGCACTCAGGCTGGTATCATGGTAGGTGACCTGTATATGGCCCTCTGGCCTCAGAGATGAGGGAAGAAAGGAGCACACTTTTTTACTATACAAGTTTAAAAATGCAAGGCAAAATCTTCAGATTAGATAACAGCAGCTCAGCACTTCGGGGGACCAGGACATCAACACTTCAGTTTGAGTGGAGGACTTCCCAGGACCTGGACTGGAGTGTTTGGCAGCACAGGAGACAGGAGAGGTAAGCATATTTTGTTTTTTTCTGTCAGAATGTTTATACTGCTCTGATATACAGTTCTATTTATGGAAACAATTAAAAATCTATGGTTAAGGAGATTCCCAATGTATTTCCATAAATCAAAATTTACGCGAGTTCTTTCATTTGCACTGACTTCGAAGACGAGAGGAATACCAAAGTATACAAAATATAGATATTTATTTATCAAAAATCAGTGCAAAATTAATAATAAAATATAATTGGTGACAACAAAGAATATGGATCAAAAAATATCAATCAATTTGATAACACAGGTAATGCATAAATTATTTTTTACTTTAATTATTTCTTATTATTTGTTTTGTTATATTCTTTTTATTTTTTCACTTAAATTTATTGCTATCACACTGGAGATAACAAGTCCCTGTGTGATAGCTTTTGGAGGTGACAGGTTCTCTTTATTGAACCTGTCACCTCCAATACAGGAGATTGAGCACAGCACTGTGCTGGCTCTCCTGGGACAGCTGAGATGGGAAGGCTGCGAGTGCAGCTCTCCCGTCTCAGTGTTTACACGGCGCTCCCTGCTCTCCATCCTTACCTACCGTGCCCTGGTCCTTGGTCCCCTAGAAGAGCGGGGGGTACCCCGAAAACCATGGCAGAGAGGGAGGCGGCCAACGGGGAGAGAGGTAGGCGGCTGGGGGGGCGACAGACCTGCAGGCTGCATACAAGTGATCTTGATGGCATCGATGGAACAAGTGGGAGCTCGCCTGGGGGCCTGGAGCTGCATGTCCCGGGCGTCGGGCGATAGGAATTCCACATCCCTGCTGCCCCGAGGCCGGGGCTTCGGTGGCCTTGTGGGAAATCCGGCCATGTATATCATGTATAGGTCTTTTTCAATGAAAGGGCCACTTTGATGTGGAGGGGTACAGTAATATGGTGTTTAGCCACAGCTGTCCAGAATTCTTCGCTTCGGCTGAGGACACCGTGAGTCTGATATTACCTTCTAGAGGCCAACCTGCCTCTAGATCAGTGGTTCTCAACCTGTGTAACATCAGGACCCACATTTGTCCTCGGTCATTAAGTCGCGACCCAAGTTGCATTGCCATGGAACGCGCGACATTAGGGTACCGCACGTTCCAGTACGAGCGTACAAACTGTGGGTGGGAGGTGCGTTTGGGGTACCATTCAAATGAATGGCAATGCAACACACCTCTCACACCAGAATGCATGGTAGGTGTGATTACGTGGTACAGTGCGTTAATTGCACGGAACTTTGTGATCAATGCACTGTACTAGTGGGAAAGGCCCCGAGAATCAATGACATACATAAACAACCAGAGACACAATCTCACAAACTCAGACATTTTCGCACACACATACACACTCTAAAATGTTTTACATTTTTTTTTTTTTTAAGGTCCACCCAGTCTCCCTTACGAGAACTGGAGTGGATCCTCCTGGGGTCCAGTGTGGGCTGCTGTGCTGCGACAGAGCTCCATCCATAGGTGCATTGCTTGTACAGCTCCTTTGTGCGCCCTGTGGAGGTACCAGGAGCCAGAATGTGATGTCACTCACCTAGTGCAGTGGAAGGCTTGCAGTGACCCACTGAAAACGGGGTCACGACCCACCAGTTGTGAACCAAGGCTCTACAGGATGCATAGTTATCATTCCTTCTATATAGTTATCATTAAACTGAGTGGCTTCAACTTCACCAGCAATAATGTCACCTACTGGTAAAGGGCTGAGCTGCCAACCACCATGAAGCCAGCTACTTATCCTAATGTACCCGGGTCTTGTGTATGTTGAGCACATGGCAATTTTGTGATAGGCCTCAAGAACTGACATCACAAGTGGGCCAGGATATCCTACAGGTAGTGAATATTGAAGCCAGCATGTAGCACCAATATAAGTATTTTATCTGCCCCTTATACAAGACAACATGTTAATTCTTATGGGGAAGTTATCTTTGGCGGCATCTCTATGTGAAAAGTATTTTTGGGGAGTTAGTTCTCCGAGGTTTAAGTCTGGGGCCCCTATACGTTTTTTAAGCTTATGAAAATGGTACTGTAATCACATTTACTTTTTTTTTACAGATATAGTTTGTATTCGAATTTTCAGATGGTACAAACACTAGAATCGACATACAAAAAAGGGGCTCAGTAGATCGGGAGGGTAGCGAACACATACCGGCGTTCGCTCACCTCTCGATCCTGGATTCCCCCCCTGCCCGCTCCGCCAGCGCTGACTGGCTCCTGCGGGGCAGGTACAGCTAGATAGGCAGAGCCAGCTGTCAGTCACGCAGCTGGCGACTACTATCATTGATTGTACCATACATGGCACCAACCAAGTTGTCACTACGAGCACCAACATCTGTATTTGAAGGTGTGTATGCTGTATGGCAGTGGTCCCCAACCCCCGGTCCGTGGATCAAATGGTACCGGGCAGCAGGCAAAGCAGCGCTCCCGACTCTGCTCTGCCCAGCTCCGTGTCACAGACTTTACTGCGGTTCATTGTAAAAACTTTGTACAATGAACTGCAGTAAAGTCTGTGACACGGAGGAGGGACAGCTGTATGTTCCGGCGCAGGGGCGGACTGACCCATCGGGCAGTCGGGCGCTGCCCGAGAGCCCGCGACCAGCACGGGGCCCGTGGCCAGGCATCTGTCCTGTACCAGGCGGCAATTCCGCCGCAGCCTCCGCACCGCAACCCCCCTCCGTCAGAGAGGAGAGAAGCCGCGCGACG
>NW_017306707.1:871476-876243 GCF_000935625.1 Nanorana parkeri
TTTAAATACAATTAAATTAAAATTATTAAATCAAAACAATCTAAAATATAAACAATCAACGTCCCCCCCTAAGCGGGCCGCGGTAGAATTATCAAACGTTGAGAGGTCCGCGGCGATAAAAAGGTTGGGGAGCACTGCTGTATGGCGTTCAGGTGATTCTATGACATTGATTGTATTTAATGTGGCTCCTCATTCTCCTTACTTGGTTTGGGGTTCATTGGACCGCATTGTGTCACACACACATACATGTTGTGTTATGTACAGGATAGGCAACCTTGGCACTCCAGCTGTGGTGAAACTACAAATCCCAGCATGCCTGTCCCTTGAACTCATGCCTATGAATGAGTCTTGCAATGACTCATGGGACATGTAGTTCCACACCAGCTGGAGCGCAGAGGTTGCCTCCCCCTATACATGCAGATACACTGAATACGTTTATGTCTGACACTCCTGTACAGACATTGAGAGGAATTTATCAAAACTGGAGTAGACAGAATCTGGAGCAGTTGCATGGGAACCAATCAGCTTCTTAGTCTTTGTCAAATCTTACCTGAGCAAACCTAAAGAGAGAAGCTGATTGGTTGCAACTGCTCCAGGTTCTGTCTCCTCCAGCCCCCCCATTCTATGTAGAGATGAGGGAAATAATCTGCAAAGCTGGACTGAGCAAATTCCAGACCAGCAGTTTACTGTGATGTGACAGTTCGGGCTCGGTTCGGTCTGTACATCACACCCGAAGGAGGGACGAGGGCGGATGGGTTCATATGAGGGACAGCCCGAACTCTGCTAATCATACAACGATCACTGGAATCCTGTATCATCCGGGAGCCGCTTGTGCCTCGACCTACATGCTGAACTCAGACCAGGCCCCGAAACCTTCCTGTGCCCAGCAAGTGCAGCCCACTGAAATTAATAATCTTCCTGCCTACACAACCCAGAGACAGCCGAAGCGCATGCGCGGTACCCTCCCCCAGCTCCTCCTAAGACAACCATGCCCCCTGCTCCCGGCCCCTCCTCTTCCTGTTTTCTACGCACGCGCCAACACGCTTTTCCATCAAAAGCTTTTTCCTCTGCCTGCCCTGCCCCCTTCTTCTCGGTCACGAGCAGTCCCGGAATGGTCGCAGGAGCGGAGGGAGGCCGAGCCCTCTGCACCTACACCGGAACTCTCTATACTATGGCCAGCGCTGACCTCCCGGCAACCCGCTACCATGTGAGTCCTGGAGCCGCCCAATGAAGAGGAGGATCCGACCGGTTGTCTTATTGCTGAGCTGCTTGTGTGTTTGATGCCGGGGCATTAACGCCCCCCTTCCCCCGGAGACAATGACCTGGGGATAAGGTGCAGGGCTGAGCGTATCCATGGTAACCAGTGCACCCAGGAATCATGTGATGCACATTGATCTCTATGGATGTTCTCCCCTGTTGGCTTGAAATTTCGTACTGGCTCCCAGGCCTGACCCCTGGATTCTGTTTAATTCACCCCCACCCCTAGGATAAGGTGCAGGGGACATGTGAGCTCTGGAAACCTCCCCTCCCAAATAAACTGGATTATTAAAAGGACCCCTTGTTTTATGATTGAGGGGGGGAGGGTGCTCGGATCATCCCATTGATCGCAGGTTTGGAAATGAGAAAACCACTTCTGGATATCCGGAGGATGCTTTCGTTTTTAATTCACTAGTTTTATATTCTTGTGATAGTCAAACGCCTTTTGTGGGATTCTGCAGCCAGAGGCTTAGTTCTGCTGCCCCCCTTTTTGGATTTTAGATGGATATGTAACAATAAAGAAAACAAAACCCTATTTGCATTGATTTTCTGTATGCTGGAGCCCGCAGGATAAGGAGTCTGCAATGAACCCAGTGAATGCCACCACTCTGTACATCACAGCAAGCCGACTGGTGCTGAACTACGACTCTGGGGACCCGCAAGCTTCAGCCGAGATCTGCAAGATGCTGCCTTTCTTCAGACAGGCTTTGGCCTGTTGTGTTTGCGGTGAGCCGGGGGGGGTGCGGGACCATGGGATGATAACTTTTAGGTTTAATGAAATGACTGCAGAGTCTTCTACTAAAATCTGTAGATGACTGTGGACAACGGAATTAATCCACTGCAGGTCTGGCAGCAAATGTCATGCTTTCATTTTCAAACTTTGCTTCTGTTTGCTCAGCAGCATGCGGGTTTACACATAGCCATAATCTTCATGTCATGGAAACTATCCTTTCACTTTTCTTTTTGAACTATATATATATATATATATATTATAACTCTAATCTAATGATCATTACATTGGTGCGCTATTTCTTTTGCCCATGACATGCAGTTCCGAGCGCTCGGCAGGTGTGCGTTTTTTTTTTTTTTACATTTAGCCCTGCAGTGGGCAAACAGCAGGACTAAATGTAGATCATGGATGCTGCCACTCATTTTGTACAAATGATCTGGGCAGCTGTACAGCCTGCTTGTTCTCCCCCGCCATGGTCTTCGGGGTCCCCTGCTTTTCTTGGGGACCGAGGACCATGGTATATGACTTCAGGATGGAGAGTGTGGAGCAGACTGGAGCGCTCTCTGTCTCAGCTGTCACACAAGCCGGGCTGCACAAGAAATCAAGCACAATGCTGGAGAGCATAAAGAGAGCCTGTCACCCCAAACGCTATCACATAGGGGCTTGTTAGCTTCTATGTGATGGCAATAAAGTTAAGTGAAAAAAAAAGTGATAGTCAAAACAAAACCAGGCACATCGCTGACACTGTCCTTCCTCCTGTAGGGTGGCTACTTTTGTTCCCCAGGGTCCCTTTGTGTCTTGTAAAGTAGTCACCGCTCCAAGGTCGCTCCCGTGATGGAATGCAATCTCACGTTTAGTTTACTAATTTGTATTGCGATTGTAGTCCATCACGGGAGCGAGCTTGGAAAGGTGACTACTTTACACATGGACCATGAGAAAGAAAAGTAGCCCCCTCCAGAAGGAAGGACAGTGTCAACACCAATTCAGAGATGATTTGAGGATACACAGACGAGTGATGCACAAAAAAGGTCCAATATTGTCAATAATTAAGGTACTTGAATGCAATTTAGGATTTAACTCCCGAGTTTAGTGTCACTTTAACTGTCAAGCAAAAGTGACGGTTATGGGTTTGGGTTGAACCGTATAACAATGAGTGGTGCTTGCATCCATCAGCTTTTATTCTTATGGTGTAAACCTTTTTTTTTATTTTCTAAAAGGGAAACCAACTGTAACTGCTTAAAACACATTCCCTGGAATTGGGCTTAAATGTGTTGGTTAGTTAAAGTCCATTTTAAAAATTACATGTCTATCTCAAAATACTCTGTCAACAGGCTGTCAACGCTGCTAGTTGATTTCACAGCAGAATGAACAGCGTTGTCGTCCTGGTACAGGAAGTGGGAACAATAACCCACCTGACAGTGTCATGATAAATCTATTACTGCAGGCACTCAAAAAACCTAGTTCTAGATAATGCTAGTGAGTGAGATTTTTCTTTTTCCATTTTTGCTCCTGGTTCCACTATAAGAATAAATAGGCTGCTTGGTGTCTCTGGTGTGGGGCCAGAGATTGAAAGTCTTGTCTTTCAAGATGCACTATCATGATTACAGACGGGATTACAGCTGACCCGATTTTCATTTTTTATCAGATTATTGTACCTGCAGCAATAAATCTGTTTGTTCAGCAGCACATCTCAGTTACGCTCATGTTGCCTGTTACTGTTCTGTCAGTTTAAAACACATTTATCAAGTCACTTTTTTCTGATGGAAAAAACAGTAAAATTCTTGAAGTGCATGGGGGGGGGGGGTAACGTTTTCCATTTTACAGTTATGCATTTTGCATACATATGGATACGTCTTCGGTTGTTGCTAGGGCTTTTGATTATTATAATTGAGCTTTTTCTAATTTTCCCAAAGGGGTTTACTGCTCATTTTTGTCTAAAGGACCTGTGTAAAGGACTTTTACTTAAATGATCCCCACTCTCACAGGTGCCAAGACCAGCACTCGCAACACGCACGCACAACCTTTCTTCCATGCACTAAGTGGAGGCCCACTGATGTCATGGGGTCTAATGCAGGGTCCATAGCTCTGCAAGCTCTGCGTTGTGCGTGAGGGTGCCAAGGGACATTCCACTAGCCGGAAGGGAGAGCGCCGTCCACCGGGGCTCTGGCAATTAGGTAAGTCCTCTGCGCAATACCCCTAGACCAGGGGTAGGCAACCGTGGCTCTCCAGCTGTGCTGAAACTACAAATCCCATCATGCTTCTGCCTCTGGGAGTCATGCCTGTGGCTTGCAATGCCTTACAGGATTTGTAGTTTCAGCACATCTGGAGAGCCAAGGTTGCCTATCCCTGCCCTAGACAAAGACAAGCAGTTAACCCTTGCAGTGTATTTTGTTTACCTGGAGATGAGTTTTAAACTTGCGCACTGCAGTAGTGGTTCCTTTGTTAGTTTTATTTGTATTCTTAGTTTATAACGTCTGGCGAAGATTATATGGCGGCACTTTTAAAGCACAAAAAACTTCCTTATTGCAGTCATACAAATGGCAAATGAGAGCACCGAAGGGAAACTTATGTAAACATTCATCTAGTGATGCCAAGTGCTGTAATCCTTTTTTACCAACTTAAATCCTCTTTCACTTAGAAAATGTAAGCTTTGTTAGTCACAATGGGTTATTTTATGTCACCATTGTTCCTCACACTGCTTCACTGAGTGAGCCTGAGCATGGTGTAAGACGGGGCTTGACCAATCCCAGGCGCCAGGTCTCCATGCATGGCGAATAGAA
>NW_017306707.1:876261-905607 GCF_000935625.1 Nanorana parkeri
GGGGGGGGCGGGGGGGGGAAGGGGGAGCAGAGCTGATGCGGAGGAGGCTGACAAAAGCCCAAGCGAGAACTTTCTTATTTAGGTCCGGCCTCTGCTTATTGGCAGCAGGTGGGTGCAATTGCCAGCCTATTATTGCAATATGAAATAGCCAATAGCGGCCTGTCATTGCTCCCAACCACTGTCTGCTGTTTACATTTAGCTTCCTCAGTAGGCAGCTGTCATTCCCCAACTAAAGCTATTGATGTGGAAAGATGACACTAGGGAGCTAATAGAAATTTCAGTGGGTGTGTGAAAATTCTCGGCCGGGCAGAGCTAGCAGCCAATGAGCTGCCAGTGTCAGGAGTCAATGTAAACGGCGGGAAATTCCTCGATCAACACTCATAAGCGTTAATAGAGGAATATGTTCTTTTTTTTCTTTTCTTCATTCAGCCAGTAGGCTGAACAAAGAAAATAGAAATGTGTTTACCCGGCTTTATAGAATGACAGAACCTGAATATTGTATGTTATGTTTACATCCAAATCCCTCTTTTTAGAGAGCAGGCAGTAACTTTAGAATGGTAAAGCAGGATGTTTTTAGCCTTTGTGGAATCAGCGTGTATATTTCCAAAGACAACAATATAGTGGGAATTGTATTTGATGAGGGGACAGTGTCGGCTGTTTGATATATCACTTCCGCATTACATGTGAGCTAATCACTGACTATTGTTTGCTCCGTTGTTCTTCTTCAAGTACACACCCATGTTATCATTGGTCATGGCTAAACCCTCCTCTGTAGATAATAGAATGACTAGGATGTGTAGTATGAAGTAGAGAGCATATTATATGACATTGTTAGCTGGGAGTAATCATGCATGTGGTGCACTGTGCACAGGAATTAATTGGCCCCCATAGTGTTGCTCAGGCAGTGCAATATGTCTGCAATGCATTGCTCAGTTCATCCCCCCCCCTCCCTCCCCGGATGTATGTTAGAAAGGCACACAGTGAAAAGTGTGACTGCTAACATACCTAATACAACTTTTAGTAGCCACTTGTGAATTTGGGACTCTAATGGCCCTTACAACTAGTATGTGTTTTACAGAATCATTACACTATGGCAGTGTCAGGGGAATGACCGCGCAACACATGAGACGTACCTTGCTGTGCGGGCTTACCACAATCCAGGAGTGTAAATGGGTCGTAGATCATATGTAGATATTTGTTCTGAGATTTATAATTGCTCCATGTACCAGGATTATAGTAAAGTGTCCTCTTAATTGTTGTAACATAAAACAAACTCAATGGTTGCCAGTGAGTCGAAGTATTGAAGACCCGTGGGTCAGCAAGAGGGGCAACTTGTGTTTTTCAGATAGAGTAGTTGGCAATGGCAAGCCTCCCTGTTTCTCTCACGACCGGTTAAGATCACTGTACATTTAAGTTTTATTGTACAATACTTAATCCCCTTTAGATCTACTTATAGCTATGTATTGCAAGGGCCTGCCTGTGGGATTTTTTTGTTTGGCCGGTGGTAGATTGTCTCACAAATTGCTCCGTGAGCCTAATGTAAACAGCTACGGGCTATAGGTACTGTACAAGACAATGACAGCTGGCAGTGCCTGCAGCCATTCGAATATGTCATGCGTGTTTTAATTACCTGCGGATCATCACCCCTGGACGCAACCTGTTTGCATTGTTTTGTATTTGTTTGTTTGAGTCTCAGTACAGTTCATTAGACTAATGTGATCTAAGTGTGAAAGGGGTCTTAATCCTGTGTCCACAATCATCATCATTTTATCAGATGTTTGACTGCAAAAGCCTAAGGGCTAGTTCTGCATTTGTTGACTTGTATTTCCTGTCACTTTACAACAGCTAGTGGGAGTGACTGCGTGATAGGAGACTGCCGAGAGCTAGGTTGGGCCTGTTGTGTTCATACACTGGTTCATTCACAGACACAACAATGTGTGTGCAACCATCCGTACACTGACAATGTCTGTGGATAGACTATGCCAAAGAGTGTAGTGGCGGGGAGAACGTGATGTCATTTTTATGTCCAATGCTTATTTAGGAAGAAATGTTAGATGACACATTTTTACATGAAAACATTTTAGGCTTTAAAAGCTTGAATATCAATACTAGTGTAGAGACTTGTAGCACACTTTTTTTTCTGTACTACATACATTTGTCTTACAATGTTTTTTTTTAAGGAGGTGTACTGTGAATAGACATTTGAATTCACCCACCATATTCCTGGGGGCTCCAGTTTCAAGGTAACTGCCTATGTGTCACATACAGTTTATTGAACTGTCACAGCCCTTATGATGGAAGCTTACTTTGTACACTCAAGTACAACTTTTTGCATTACAGAGTGTGCAAGGGCTACTTGCTCTAATTCACATATGTTGCTGCAAAGTGATGGCATTTGCTAAGGCCTAGTGTATACAGGGAATTGTGTTTTGCTTCTGAAATTATGTGAAGCATTTTTGACGGGTCCTAACAGATTTAGGCCCCAAACAGATATAAATGCCCCTATTTTGTAACCCTGTAGGAGTTATCTTGGCACACATAAGTACCTGTTACATTAATAGAACTATACAATGACACAAGTCTGCTTGGCAGGTTAGATTCTTTCCCCAGCATAGTCTTGTCGTTTGATTATACCTTCCTGATCAAAATAATGAACCACTGACGTCTTGTGTTTCCTATTTTGCCAAAGCTCAGTAAAAATGTTAAATCGGAAATCATGTAAGCTCTCACAGGCAGGGCCCTCCGTACCATCTTGACTTGTATTGTAACTGTAATGTCTTCCCTAAATTGTAAAGCGCTGCGCAAACTGTTGGTACTATAAAAATCCTGAATAATAATATCTAGATGATTAATAAAAATTTGTATTTTTTTCTTTCAGGAAATTTGCTTGAAGACCCTATTGCTCCAATCAATTCTACTTGCCAGCATTATGTTTGCAAGCGGTGCAAAGGAAAAAAGATGATGATGAAACCTTCCTGCAGCTGGTGTAAGGACTATGATCAGTTTGAGGAGAACAAGCAGTTGGGCATCCTGGTGAGCTGCTATAAAAAACTATGCGAGTACATCACCCATACCCCTCTGGCACAAGACTTATTAAATACATTGGAGTGCTCTGCAGACATCGCTGCATTTCTTCCTGAAGAACCTGTGGAGGAACCCACACCTGAAGACCATACAAACCCCTCACAGCCCCCCTCACCACTGTGTCCTTCTCATTCCCCTTTACCTTCCAATTCAGAACTGGTTACAGAAACTGAAGCCAATCTCTATCACATCACAAAAGATACACCAGAGCTAGAGACAAAATGCTCAGTTACAAATGGTTTACCAAACTGTAATGGATTATCTGAAACGGAACTTGCTGTAAATATTCCCTCTCCCGAGAGTCCCAGCCCCATTGACCTTTGTTGCACAGCTATTGACATTAAAACAGAAGATTTATCAGAAAGCTTGGAGACTGTCTGCGACCCAGTTTCTTCTAGCGAGCTTTGTGCTGCTGGACTTGATCTATGTAGTTATAATGATGACCTGAAAAGTGGAGACCCATTGTTACTTAGCGTAGAGGAAGTTCTTCAGAGCTTGGAGACCGTTTCCGGTGCAGAAGTTACTGACTGTGACCTACAGCACGGACTGGACACTTCGGTGTCAAATGGCACTTTCCTGGATCTCTGCCCTCAGCCTCTCACACACACTGTTTTATTGTCCGACAGTCATGTTCCATCACATGGTGTATCTTGTACAGCTGCAACCCTAAAAATGGTGAAAACGAACCGTAAGCGTTCACGATCGGAAAGTGACAGCGAAAAGGTTCTGCCACTTCCAATCTCCAGCATAATACTTGGACCAGCATTGGGTACCCCGACTCCTTTTCTACTGACTCGGGAAAACAGGAACTTTTTGCAACCCATAGTCACTGTCCCCAATGGGGGTAGTTCATCCAAAATCAGCAAGACCATTCTTCTTTCAAATAAAACCCTGAAAAAGAACCCGGAGCACATGCATAAGAAAACACATCCCAAAACCAAACCACCATTATTAAAAACAAAAGACAAGGTTAAAGAGAAGATCCCCAGCAATAATTTGATTCCTGGGAGCCCAACAAAAACTGTGTATAAGAAACCACCAGAGAAGAAAGGTTGTAAATGTGGACGTGCTACTCAGAATCCCAGTGTTCTAACATGCCGAGGCCAGCGTTGTCCTTGCTACTCGAATCGCAAGGCTTGTCTTGACTGTATTTGCCGTGGCTGCCAAAACTCTTACATGGCAAATGGAGAGAAGAAGCTAGAGGCGTTTGCAGTGCCAGAGAAGGCTTTAGAGCAGACCCGGCTTACTTTGGGCATTAATGTGACAAGCATTGCAGTGCGGAATGCCAGCACGAGCGGAAGTGTCATTAACGTTGCGGGATCTCCCGTAGCGACATTTTTAGCTGCCAGTCCTCACGACGACAAAAGCTTAGATGAAGCTATAGACTTGAGATTTGACTGTTAATTGGGCCAGCTGTTCTCTGGCTTTTTGGAGGGCAGGAGAATGGTTGTAGTTTTATGGCAGCTATGGTTCTGTTTGGTTAACTTGCCGGAGCTTCTGCATATAGATCACTTGTATCAAGTGTGTTGATTGCTAAGTTATGTGTTAATGTGTTTTGGGCTGGGTAGGGTGGGTGGGAGGCACTGGGATGGCACGGGGGGAATTTTGGTTGTAAGAGAATTTGTAACCCTTCAATCTGTCATTTTTCTTGACTTCATTACAAGGGTTAGTGATATGATTTCAAATTGATGATGATGCACCTGATTTATAGAAAATGATCTTTGGCAAGAAAAAGCAACCACAAAACCTCTTGTATCCTGTCATACATTGTTTTATCTGTTGTCCAATATACTTGTGAGGGTGACTCCCCTAATCTTATTACATTCTATAGAAATCAAAATGCAAATTCCATGTCCCATTTTGTTAGAAGAACCTCTTACAGTACACATTTCACATTCAGATGAACTCCTGGGGGACTTTTTAATTGATTTGTTGTGCGACATTAACTTTTTGTTGGCTGTTACCTCGTTTGCAGCACAGTGACTTTATGGAGCTGCAAATCTGTCAGCAAGAAGTTTTTGTTGGGCTACTCGAGGAATTAAAAAGTTCCCGTATTTGTTTAGGTTCTGCCTGCCAATTCATTTTTTTGTTTGTCTTCAAGTGTTAGGTCCAGTCTGTTTAAAACCATTTTTATAATATACCTGCAGCATTCCAAAGAAAAAGCATGCTCAAGTCTATTTTATTTTACGCCACTTCAGCTTGTTATATCTGTTCATTTTGATGTGTTTTTGAGGTTTACAGAGTGAGTGTGACTTGCAAAGAAAAGGTTCCCCAGCTGCATATAGTGACTTAAAGTAACTACATAGTTTAAGAAAGCAATAGCTGCCACAAATTCTAAACCACCTTACTATACAGTACATTTCCCACACATCTTTATTTACTGTAATGAATTTCTTTCAGCAGCAGATATAAAAAAAAAAGGATCTTTTACTAGGTTTCCTCGTCCAGTTGTGGGTGTCAATATGTGATTCACTTCCTCTCTCGGCAGTTGGGATACTCCTTTTATAGGCATGGCTTTGGAAGCTGGCATCTTTGGGTTCCAGCTTTTGGCCCTCTATATCAGGACTGGACAAATCGCAGGATCCAAGTAGCCAATGCTCCTTAAAAATGACAGCTGGCGCCTGACTTTTGAGGTTTTCTCTAGTTCTTGTCAATGGAGCTGGCTCCTGCATTCTACACACTGGCTCTGGGATTCCATAATAATTTGTTCACCCCTGCTCTATATGACCGAGTGGTTTATCAATGCCAGATATTCCTAGTCAGCAGAGCACCCTCAGATCATTGGCCATCACAATTGGATACCGCTTAGTAGAGACCGCGGTCCCCCACTTGTCTATGAAAACTCCAAATTAATGGGGACAGATCGTCCGATTCTCCAATTCTGTGTAAAAAAATAGGTATTCATTGAAGGTTGTCCATTCATTTAGTATTTTTGCAGTAAGATTTCCTGTGAGGCCTTGGAGTTTTGATTAACTGGAGTAATAGAGCTTGTGAATGTTCACTGAGCGTATTAAGTGAGCTGCGTTCATTTCTATTCAATCAACCTGGCATGTGTTAGCAAAAATCTGAGCATCTTTTTTTCTTCCTTCCTCTAGTTCACCATTGGGTATACCAAATGACCACCGGTTCACCATAATTAGGATCATGCACCTTACCAAGTGAACAGCCTCTACTCTTTTAAGTAAATGACCCCCAACACGTTTTGAGAGTAGAGAGACCGAATGCTTAGTGCCCGAGCTACTGGTTCATCCGCAGCAGCTTCAAACCCAAACTGTATAGGCCATAGGATGTCTACATTGCCAGAGTCCATTCACAATTTGTGCCAGTTATAATGTCTGAGTATAGTGTGGTCACGAGTATGAAACTTCTTACTCATCAATATAACCCAAAATTGATCATTTTTTCACCTTGAAAGTAGAAAGAAAGTGTGCAGGCTTACATGGTGCAGAAGAGCAGAATATTTTCTATGGTCACATCTATGGCTTTTTATGGCACGCAGGGCATTGAGGTAATAAACTGCTGCAATATACCGAAACAAGGGAGCTTATAATTAGGTGATCCATTGTCATGTTTATGATTAGATGAGTTTTGATGTGTCAGGAAAGTTATTTGGGTTTTAGATCTCTCAAGTAAATTGTATGACGCTCATGAAATCTGATTTCTGTCATTCCCCTCACACATCTTACATGCCAATATATACGGAGTAGTGGTAGGAAATACACCTTGGGAATGGTTTGAGATGTTTTACATTGGGCTGTTAGAATATCTGTGGGCAGTTACCATGCAACTCCACTTATAGTGTTGGTAAGTACTTTGTGAACTACTTGACCTCTGTGGTGGTCTCTCATGTTTAAGCTCAACTTAAGGGTTTATTGGAACTCTTCTAAAATAGGTCAGTGGGGTCATGTGCATTCCATATACTATACAGAAAATCTTTGTCAGGGCTGGACAAGTCCCAGGAGTCAGGTTGCCAATGCTCTTTAGAAATTCCAGCTAAGGCCCAGTTTTTGAGGTTTTCTCTAATTGTTGTCAATGGAGTTGGCTCTTAAATCAAAATCCTGCTGGCTACTGGATTCCATAATAATGTGCCCACCCATGCTTTACGTAATACCTAGGTGGCCATTGCTGATTCAGGGTATGTATTCTTTTGCGGCCACACTCTCTTGCTGCCTGTCTGAACTCCGCTGTTACGTGGTGTTGGAGCTTAGACTGTGATGTCATAGCACCCCCATGTCTTAGTACTTGGGCCTGAGCGACCAATCATGAAGCCAAAATACCGCCACATTGGGGAAGGCCGCATGCTTCCCCAGGGGGCCTGGCAGTGTGGGGTGAAGGTAAGGAAATGTGGCTGGGTATATATACATGCATAGGGTGGTGGGATATGTGTCACATGCACTTTTACCTGAATTGGCAAAGTGACTCTTTTTTGGTAACTGACCCAGAACAAGATTCAGATGTTTTGTTCCAGGTCAGCTCAAAGTATTGAGGTGAGACACGGCCAGGAAATTGACTTTTTTTTTTTAAAGGGGGACAACAGTGGCTGCCTCTGATTTTCTCTTCATTCAGGCTTCCTTTTAACTGGTAAGGTTGTGAAACTCCTCTAACGCTTGTATAAACTGTCTCTGAAATCAGGTGAAATGCTTCGGCTTTAGTGAGAGCAGAAATAAATGAATCCCCATTGAGTCAGCTGACTCTTGATTGTTACTTGCATCGGTTCTGTAGTTATTGAGATGAGGAATTGCTGAAATACTTCAGTGTTAAGTGGGAGTTTTTGCCTTAACTTTAATCTGATCAGTGCCAGTGTTGTAAGAATCGGTCCTGAGGACATATTCGGAGATGTTCCATATGGGGGGCTACCTAGACATTTTTACATCAAGCTCTCTGCATGCTTTCAGGAGATGCAATGACCCAATTACCTACGCAGGGGAAGGAAGGATTTGTGAAAACATTGTTTACAAACTGAATGTGGTGTTTTTCAAGGGATTTGTATAACTGCATCAGTGAGTGATTGTGGTATTTGCAGTCTACCATTGTTTTCTATCGCAAATACATTTTTAGTAAATCTGTAGATTTCCTTTCAGATAACCTTCAGCAAAATAAGATTTCTCACACAAACTAGTGTAAACGGATGTCTCTCCCCTTATCTCCAGAACAGCACATAATCCTTGGCTTGAAATCATAATGCCCCTTTCAGATGGGCGGCATCATCAGGTAGGTTTGCCCATCGGATGCCCAATGTAAGTCTATACAGCTGGATCTAAACGGACGGCTGTGTATTTACATCCATTTGCGACGACCAAGTGCGAAAAAACAAACCGTTTCCCCGGACTTGATTGTGCCGGATTGCGGGTAATCTTATATAAATGGACACAAGTCTGTTTACATCCAATTCCCTGTAGAGAGACATAGGGGTCCGTTCATTTTAGTTTTTTCCTCCATAGCAAAAAGCTGGATGAACACGGATGTCCCAATAGTGACATCAGATCCATACGGTTCTGGTCAGGAGGGGATCCGTTCATGGATATCCTCCTGATCGGACAGTGTGAAAGGGGCCCAGTACAGAGTCTATTTAATCTTATTTTGAATGCAGTATTTTAATGCATGGTGTGATCAGTAGCTCGGGCATCTTTCCATTGTGTTATTACAATGGTGGACAAAATATACAGAACTCAGGAGATTGGCAGTCCAGTGTAGGCATCAACTGGCACTGTTTTGACAAGAGAGGCATTTTCTGCGGTCAACAGTATTAGACGTGTATAGCCTTGAAGTAGAACTGAGGCTGAAACTTTTGTTTTCGGATAGATAAGGGTTGGGGATATTTGCTTTCATTTCCTGTGCAATAGTCACAACAGGAAGTGAGAAGTAAACCCTCCAGTGAGAGAATCGCCCCCCAGTGTCCCCATTGGAAGATTTCTCATCTATTCCTGTTCCCAAAATTTTGGATTTTCTCTCACAATCACCAGGACAAATAGGGAGCGTGAATCTCTCTACAGGTGCCCATACACCTATCGATTTTCGTTCAGGAATGGTCTTTTGTACGATAATCGATCAGTTCATGGGAAACCAACGATTGTAATTCCTGTACTCCTGGCCGAATTTCCTTGACCGGTCAGGCTGGAAAACGAATGAAAATTGATACATTGGTGTTTTCGTAAGAAAAAAAAATTGCAGCAAGAGCACTGCACATGCGCAAACGAAAATCCGTTTTGTCAATCCAAAAATTTGGTGAGGTAGTATTACTAATGTACGATTATCGAAGTTGACATTGGTCTGTGCTTGATGGGGTATTAGAGCTGGAATCGAAGGAGGGTTCTTGGCAGCAACAAAAATTCCTCGGAAATCTATAGGTGTGTGGCCAGCTTGTCTGTGTTACTGTTAGCAATAAAATCTGACAGGAGTTGTAATCCCGTTCCACTTCATCCAGAAATAAAAGATGTTTGTCTTCAGTTTCACTTTCTCATATTTGATACTATAAAGCTGGGCAGTGACATTTTTGTAAACAGTATTTTTTACCTAATTGTTATGTCTGGACAGGATTCTGAATCCTCCAACGTGCCCTACTACAAATGTTCTTTCTGTAATTCAATGGTGTTGGCCTTTAGATGTCTGTTCCCTATAACATGTTCATAGACACGGGATTACTCCTTTACAGTTCACACATTTGGTCATTCTTGATGGGGTACAATGGAAACTTCAAGATTATGAACATGAAATATGAGCAAAAAAATTCCAGAATGGTAATGACTGTTTCCATGATAGTTTTCCATCCTGGACTTCTTGTGTGACTTGGCCAGAGAAGCGTGTGATGGTAGACGTACCTATTAAAGAGGTGAGCTGCAAGCCGTTGGGCACATGGGCTCTCCGCCGTGTGTTCTATATTCACAAAGCATATATATATATATATATACTATTATGATCTATTCTAGGTGTAGTTTGGGGAACGGGGTGTCATCTTTTTGGAGATGGAAAACAAAAGTTGAAATGTGAGGTTTCATGGATCCGATTCATGAATGATTTTGTTATGTCAATGCTAGTATTATATTACAGAAACATTTCTCTGTATATTACAGAAACAAATAGTCCGGCTTTGTCTGGTGGCCCTGACAGTTCTACTTGTTGCTTCATCTACGGCCATCACCGCTTGTTTTAAAGAATGAAATTGTGTCCTAGCAAACTGTGATATAACAATACGTAACTGCAGCAGGATTTCTTTATCCTTCCCATTGCACATTTTATGATTAGCAGTTCACATTTTTAGGTTTGGTTTAGTTGCATAACAAAAAAGTTGAGGCTGTGGTTCCTTATGTCTAATAATGGTAAAACCTGCTTCATCGAATGTAGTTCTTGTCTGCAGTATCAATTCCTGTACTTTCCTCCTAGATGCTGGTTTGGTCTGGGAAAATGTCCTGGTCTCTATTGGAACTGTTTATAAAGAAATTCAGGTGATCGAGTGCCCCTGGAATGGTCCCTGTAGGCCGGCTCCTGCCCTCTCTCGTGCAGTAGTGACCTTTCCTATGTATTATTATAAGGCTCTCCATAGACAAGTCAGTGATATGAATGGGGTACCATTTGTCTAGGTATTTTGTTGGACACATGAAATTGAGGCAAGAATGACGTGTGAACATCATTTGGCCAGAGCATGTCAGGCTGGATGATTTATGCATTTAGTAATCGCTGTCTGAAGTCCTGGAGGGCAGTCTAAGGGCACATTCAGATGGGTGTACACATATGTAGACATGCGAGCTTGTAAAAAGATCCAGTCCTGGAAGGGTCAGGTGCTGTGTGCTATTGCGGAAGAACAGGCTGCCCATAGGGAAGAACAGGCTGCTGTTGGCAATTACACACTGGGATCAGGTCTTTTTACAGGCGTGCACGCTGTACTGCCATGTATGCCCGTCTGAATTGGCCCTAAGGCTCACCACGTGTTACAGTTTACAATATCTTTTAGATGTACCAACAGCTATGTAGTGCAAAGGTCTTGTGCAGACTGGTTGGCCAGCAACTGATTAGATATATTATAGTGTTGGTAAATCTAAAGTTGATTGTATAGTCAGATTCTAATGTGTATGGTGACCCTTAAGATGCCCACACACCTTGCGATAATCGTGGGAAATCCCGCAATCATACGATTATCGCAAGGGGTGTGGAAGGCGTGCGACCTCAGCTACTGTAAGGTCGCACAACTTTTTTATCTTAGGAACATGTTAGAAAACCCGCCGAGAATCGTACGGTAGCGCACACTTCCCGTTCAGCATTGCAGTCATCGGAAGCCTGCCCCTCGCAAGTACGATCTGCCTGTCCAAGATAGGCAGATCGTACGTTTTTCTAATCACCTTACAACCATGGCAAGGCGTGTGCCCAGCATTAGACTGGCTGTACATGTGCCAGCTGTGCAGCTTTTAATTGGCTTTCACTCACCATAATTCTACCCCCCTTTTTATTTCAACCATTCTTTAGCTTTCAGCAATGTAATCGGTGAGATTGAACATGCCTTTCAGCTGGTGTTCTAGTCCTTTTTGGAAAGTTCTACCATGATTGTAATTGTATGTTGTCTGAAGACTAAAACAAAACCATTGGTAGCTTATAAGTTGAAAGCCGATGAAAAGCTCCAAAATTAACAAGTTGCCATCATTAAAGCTTCTTCCTAAGGTGAAGATCACACAACTTTACCTCCTGATAATGTCTTTTACCCAAAATTCCAGATGCTTGTAGGTTTCAGGAAGTACCGTACTTGTCTAAATTGGGCATCGGGGATGTAGCCCAATGCTTGGTGCACCTCTCTGCCGCCATGCGTGTTCTATATAAATAGTCGTTCCAGCAGAACCATTTTCCTTTTTGCCTCAGGCCAGAGTATCTTTTTTATTTTTTTTATTTGGGTTCCTGTGAGTTTCCTATTTGGTTGGTTGAAGAGATTATAGCCCATTGTGGTGAGAGCCTCTTGTCTGATGCACACGTTCTCAGTCACGCTCTTGTTTTATGTATCATGATGTTTGTGAATGTGTTGAGGTAGACTGCTATACATAACTTCTAATCTATATCTGTGCATAGGGGGAGGTCAAGGCAAAAGCCATAGGAAGATGTAATGTACATGTCTGGTCTGTAATAAAACCCCCCACTCTACCCTTCCTCTCATTTTATTTTATTATTTCTTTGTGAGAAGAGTTCAAACTATTTTTGATAATGCGTAAATGGTGGAAAATGAATACTTTAGTGTTTCTTGTCATTGTTTGCCAGCACCGGCACCTTTTTTTCTTTTATTTTTAATTATTAAATATGAGGTTCTGTGATGTCTTATTAAAACCAAATTGTATTTCGTTAATTTTTTGTCATGTGCTTTTCTGACTTTACCCAAAAATGTCCATACTTTGTGTGTAGCTGACAATGACTTGCCAATGACGATGGATCTTGTGATTTGTCCAGATTTGCTAATAGTTTAATGACTTTTGGATCTAAATAACTTGTTTTTCTTTTCTCTTTGTTCTCAGTGTGTGCTATGTTTATTTCAGCGCACCTAATATACAATAAGATGGATACAACCCTCTGATGCCTCCCAAAAAGATTTTGTTCTGCAAGAGGTGACATCCTTTTCAAACTAGAAGATCTGTTATCCGCACACCATTCTACTTCAGACTATCATCTTTATTTATATTCTCTTACCATGACATATAGATGCAATGTTTCTGAGCCTCACAAGACCTCTTTGTCAGGCAAAGTGTCCTTTTTAAAACTACCCTTTGGGATCCCTCATCTCTTCCCTGTACCCAGTGTCTCAGCCTTTGCGGAAAGGTAGGCACCTACATTAAAAATACAAAAGCATATGGACTTGTGATCATTCCCTCAGCAACTTTCAGCTCCTTGAAAGTGTGTATTGGATGAATTCTCCATTGAGGTGTCTAGGCGATGCTGTCTGTTAACTCTAGAACTCTGGTGTATTTACAGCCCACTGGCCTTCCAGCCTTTTGAAAGACCCTAAGCCTTTGCCACATGGGGAAAGAAAAAGCAGATTCTGCAATTAAAGTGACCACAAAACTAGTGGAAAGAAATGTAGACCCTTCCTGGAGGAGTGTCAGAGGCCTGGCCCCTTACTGCCAGCTGTGGTTCTTTTGGCTGGACCCTACATTACTACTATGTCCCGCAGTGGCAGATCAGCCAAAGGATTTAACCACCAGGCATCCAATGATGAAGAGAATTCTCTGAGACTAGATTGGTACCCTGGGTGATGGACACAGGGACCTCCAACTTTTCAATTTTGTGAAAGGGTTGCTTTCTTGTCTTTGCGTTTTGAGTTCCTTATATTCAGTACTGTGCAATTGTTTTAGGCACTTGGAAAAAAAAAAAATAGCTGTTATGTAACAATGCTTTTCATAGAGAATGACATTTATAGTTCATAAATAACAACTGACAAGGCACATGGACAGAAACAAGTCTTAATTCAGGGCCCGTTGCCGTTTTCCAGTGCAGCCACAAAGCAAGATGAGGCAACTCGCCTTGTTCCAGATGGGCTGTTTGGTAGTGTGCGCTGAAAAAACTACTGCATGCAGGGGTGGTGCAATCAAAGTGCACTGTACCTATAGAACTTCATAAAATGTCACTTGTCACATTCCAATAAAGATCTAAAAAAAAAAAAAAAACCTGGGACAGGCACACACCAGTAGCCGTGTGGTGTAGCCCAAAGGGCTGGTTCACACTACAGACTCTGTTCCAGTGCGTTTGGCTTCTGGAATGCAAGCTTGCTGGCTCCCTGTGTTCAGGGGCGGGAGGGGGCGTGGTGGTGCATTGAAGTCAATGGCACCACAGCCACGCCTGCACCTGGAATGCAGGCACATTAGTACCTGCGTTCTGGTCCAGTGCGATCTACAGAAATAGTGCTTGCAGTGTTTTTGCAGAACGCACTGGACCGGAACGTAGACACTAATGTCGATTGCACTGCGGGCAGGGCTGCAGTGCCATTGACTTCAATGCACCTCTATGCCCCTGAACACAGAGCTGGCTGGTGTGCGTTCCAGAGACCGAACGTGGTGTGAACCGGCCCCTAATCAGCATTTGGGGTGTCCAGCCTTTGTCTCCAAAGCAGCAGCAGCAAATCTAGCAAGTGCACTTGCACGTTGTTACGAATTTTGCAGGTATATGGCCCAATGCACGATGAAACAATTATACGGGACAGGTGCTTATTATTACCATGACTACATGTAAGTTAAAGTACAATCATTAAATCCGACATCATCCGCTGTGTAGGAGGAATACAGCTGGTTGAGTAAAAGTTGCGGCCCATCTAACAATCTGAGATCACTGACAGTTCAATGTGACAAACTCTTTACACAATGGCAAGATTTAGCACAGCAAGAAGACACAGCGTGGTCTTTCTGTACAACAAGGTCTCTCGCAGGCAGAAAGTTTAAGGCAGGCGGGTGCTTCCAGATGTTTCTTGTGCTTGTCACAGCAGAAGACATTGAAAAGCACAAGTAACGTTGAGGAAACCTAGCGCAGCAGATGAGACACATTCTTCTGATGTCTACTGGCATCATTGGCTCAGACCTGGCAGAAACCATTGGGACGCTGGTATACCAGGCTGCAGTCTGGAGGCGTCTAGTCAGAAATGGCCTTCGCGGAAGTCTTGCTGCTGAAAAACCATAACACCGACATGGAAATATGGCCAAGTGACCATGAGAAAAGAAAAATGGCAGCTTTTGTCTATGTATACATTGAAATAATTGGGCAGTTTGTTCACTGAAGGCCTGAGAAGTGGTAACGGATGAGGATCTGCAGGCAACAGTGAAGCATTTTGGAGGTTCCTTCCAGGTTTGTGGCTGCATTTCTACTCGTGGAGTTGGGGATTTGATTTGAATTAATGGTCTCTTCAATGCTGAAAAATACATATCCATCATACAATACCATCAGCGAAATGTCTGATCTCAAATTAATTTCTTCAGCACAACAATGACCCAAACATACACTTAGAGTCATATGGAACTATCTTCAGGAAAGAAAAAGGAGTAGTAGAAGGGATGGCATAGTCCCTCCAGCGTGTCCATCTCAATATCACGAGTCCGTCTGGGGGTTATACCGAAGCAACTGGAAAAGGCCAAATCCACAGCTGAACTACGGTTCGTTCTCATAGATGTTGGAAACGACTTACCTGCTGAGATTAAACCACGTGCATCTAGGAGAATGGAGATGACATAAGGCAAAGGGTGGACACACCAAACTTTCATGATTATTTTTTCTGTTTGTGCATTATGCAGCTTGACTGTAAAAACATCCAAAGCTTCAAATGGGCTTTAAGAAAATGTATGGTCAAATAACAATGTGTAACAACCACTGCCACTGTCTAGTTGGCACTGCTAGGTCTCTGCATGAGCTTTCTAAATGTTGCAGCGCTGCCCTAGAACCAGCGTACCACGAATAAACACCTCCCAGATCCTGTTTGTTAACTCTGCCAATTTTCCTCTCCATTGGTTGGTGAGTCTGCCCATCATATGCCAATAGTGAGGGGAATGAAGGTGGCTCGGAGGTAACCCCAGGAGTTGATTGCGGTTTCTTCGCACTGGTCCCCTTCTCCAAGGTCCAAGAGGAACCAACCAGCCAATCTGTGTCTTTTACATATCGGTTTTATGGATCCGGGCTCCCACAATACGTCAGAACAGCTCAAATATAAATCGGATACATGAATAGTTTATCATTTTATTTTTGGCCTTTGGCTCTCTCGTCCCACAGAAAGAAAAAAAAAAATACCACAAAGGAAGTCACACAAACACAAGTGACTTTTTCCAAACATACAGCCAAAAATGTATATCGCACATTAAAATGATACTGAACAATAATTCACTCACTCGGTAATGTTGGTTGTCACATATTTACAGGGAGTATGGGATCTCATTGCATAGATTAGCAATATAAAATACTGTGTTGTATAAGTGACTGCATCCCCTTCCATAGGCTGCGTATGCTAGCTGCTATAGCAGGAAGACAGCAACGTGTGTGTTACTTCTTATATATTTTGGGGGGTACACAAGACCCAACGAGGCATTACAAGTCTCTGACAGAATGTTGTAGCTTGTTGGTGTCACCTCTCTACTTAGTGGACTTTGAAAGAACATCATCCTGGGAGTAGCCTAACCAGCAACCCTTAGCGCCCCAACATGGCAGCCGTGTGCAATACAATAGACAAACATTAAGTGCATAACCCCCAACTCCCAATATCTGTTCTTGTAAGGAATTGCGGGACGTTCATATAAATATATTAATCATATAGTAATATTGCCTGTATTTAAACATATTCTTAAGTCATCTAAAGGGTGACTTTATATCTGCACACGGTTCCTATTGAGGAATGATTTACTAGTGCAGTGTTTGATATTTATCTGTATATATCACCCACTTTCTGATCCCCTTATCCGGGTGTATTATAGAGTTCTTAACATTGAAATGCTTAAAGGAGAACTATGACATGAGTGCTTTTCACTCACCTCATAGTTCTAGCCGACCTGTGACAATGAGACTGTCACAGGTCGGCTCAGTAGATCGGGAGGTGAGAGAACACATACCGGGTTTGCTCGCCTCTCGATCCTGTCACGGCTCTCTCCTGTGACAGGGGGAGGGGCTGGATTCCCCTCTCCGATCTAGATAGGCAGAGCCAGCTGTCACTCACGCAGCTGGACGGATCCCGTCATCTAAGTCGTGATCCGCTCCGGCGTCTCAGTATACCGCGAGCTACAAATACTGAGCTTAGGGTAACGGGAGGACGCTAGTTTGTGTCCTCCCGTTACCCCAAGGAGAACTATGGGGAAAAACACTGACCCCATATGAAATCTGATCTAGCGAGAGCAACCACGTCTATAAACTTCCTTCAACTCCACTGTAAAAATGGTGAGCACAGATCTTAATAGCGGCCTACAAATTGCTTGTTTAAAGCGACAGCTGGCAGTCCCATCAAGATCTGCTTAAAGGGGAAGTGAAAAAAATTAAACAATTGCTGGGAGGTAGGGATTATTAGTGGAAGAGACATGCAAAGTCTCTTCTGTCGAAAATCTTCTTCCTCTTCCCCCTAGCAATGTTTTTATTTTCTGTGTACACTGTACGGCACATGCACTGTGCAGTGTACACTTCCAGCTCATTCACGGCATCTCCAAGAAGCTTTTAATGGGCCTGATGTGCATGAGTTACAACATCAGTGGCCAACCAATGGTTGAATAGGATTGCCTGGGAACCCAAAAGTAGCAGCAGGGGACCTAACATGCATCACAGTGATGGAGAAGGGCATACTTGTAAATGTGCCATAATGTGCGAGTATGCTGCGGTGGTTTACTTCCTCTTTAACTCTCATGATGCTTTGCAACTATTTACCAGCTGAAGCTTGTGTGAACTGAGCCAAATGTTTAAGTAAGCAATAACAATGTGTACTCTGAATCAAGAAACATTGGACAATTGATGAGGTACGGCAGATGAATTCCAAATAGGTCTGGGAGCGGTACTGGCCAAGGACCTTTCCTGCTGCATCAAATGGAAGCTTTGTATGCAAGAGCTGGCCCACTTCTACTCATTACTATGGTAAAGCCCACATACATGTAAGATATAGGACACACAACTAGTAATACAGTAACGTAGGTAGCGGCTTTCCTCCAACCCACACTTCACATTCAGCCCAACACTGCCACGTATGGTACTTTCTATCCTTCCCTTTTCTATAGCAGAGATAAGGATAGAGAAAGCTGAACAATCTCTACCCATTATGGCCACCCGAAGAACCAGTCTCCCAAAAGCAATCAGATTTCCCAGAACTTTCATATATCAGGTCCCCTATTATTGCAAGAGACCGTCCCGGCACAGAGCCCCATAGTGAAGAATATATTGCAGCAGATGTGTGAAGTCTGGAAGAGAAGTTGAGAGAGGGGCTGACCAAAAGCAGCCATACTGAATTATGCCGAGTTTACGGCTAGCTAGGAAATAGAAGATAGTGTCTGCTTCCCACAGCCAGCACCCCCATTTACTTTTCATCAGTCCCATGCATTATATTTGGATTTCGAGCGGCTCTCCTCCATGAACACCTTATAGAAGCTCGCTGTTCTCCAACTCCAGCCCCAAGCTAGCAGCATGAGATCTGTACAATAAAACTTTTAATGAAATGAACCAAGTGAGAAATGTTTTTTGTTATACTGCATTTATAAAGCAGTGAATGTGACTTACCAAATTTAAATCATGCACCTGGAAGATTCACCTGTAGTGAATGTCAGATTCACGGTTTTATAAATATTCTCCTTAGTATAGTGAAAGCCACAACCTCAAACTATGACTACAAAAAACATTCTTAGTCAGGGTTTATGGTTTTGGGTCACCGGCAAGCCCACTGGGGCCAATGAAGACAAGACACATGGACACGTTTGAACTAATATGCACAACTTTTGAATGTGAATATGGCTAAGAAAACTTACCCAGAAAATGGAGCATATTAAAAACCTATTTGACATTAAACCCCCGTGTGGTGTGGGGTGGACTCCAGCGGTCAGGTAATTTGCATTCATACTATTAACTTATCTGTAAATTGATGGTGTCCCTATATATCTATAAGTCACCATAAACTGATACATAGATTTAGGATGCCACATTTAGGGTGACCAGAATGGAAGAGAGTCCACAATCAGCACAGTGTGGGCTGTCGTCATCGTCGTCGTCATCATCATCATCATCGACAGGATTACAGCAGGTCCAATGATTCAGCTGGTAACAGTGGAGCCTACTTCTACCATTACACATTAGATTTGGGTGACTGATCGATCTACTGAAGGGCGAGTCCGTTTTATCCATCAAGCTTCTTATATGGATTGAAGGCTTCACAACCATAATATGGCTTTCACAGTCCACCCACCAGCTCTATGTATTATAAGTATTTTCATTTATTTTAGAATAATGTGAATGCAGAGAGAGATTTCAGCCCAGTGATCCCAGTTAAAGGGTCAGTCCACCCAAAACTGTTTTGTAGTTTTTGGTAAATACTGGAGAGTTGAACCACCAATTCCTCATACATCTCAAGGTCACTACTGGTGAGATATAAAAGCCCCATGGGGCTCTACAGATGATGTAATCTTTATGAAGGAGAACAATTTAACTGAAATAATGTAACTTACATGAAGGAAACAGAATGTGCTAAATGGTGCAAAGGTCGGTGGGAGCAACCAAAACTGCCGGGGGGGGGGGGGGGGGGAGGGGTTTAATTTTTTAGAGAGGGATCAGGAATTATAATTAGGAAGATATCTCTACTGGAGTACTGAAGACATAAGACACTGATTCAGCCAACTAAGCTACACGTACTACTAAACTATTAATTTGGGTGGGCTGACCCTTTATTTTGGGATCCATCATTTGTCAAACACATGCTTAAAATCGCTGCTGTAAAGAAAGAGAATCAAAAATTCATTTTTTTTCGTTACAGGCTTAAAGAAAAAAAAATCCCAGGCCATGCACTAAACCTCTTTTTTCCAGCTGATACATCACGTTAAGGTTCACACCAATTTCCGGAAACAATCTGGTCTGGAGATGATCAGCATGTGGTGTAAATGGGCGCTAAGGATGTACTCACACTAGGCACAGTTGCCTTGTACCATGTCCAAACATGACTGACCCCCCTCCTTCGCTGATCTGCACTCACATTGTGCCGGGTCTGAGAGCATGATTCTTGTGCTCACTGTGCTAGGCCAATATCTGTACCCTTACTACCAGAGTGGGTACAAATGGATCGAATCTGCTCCAATGTTCACGTTCTTCACTTGGGCACAGTAAACCATCACACATTGTCACACTGTGCTGGAGTCCACCTGAACTGTGCCCCAGACCACCTCTTTCAAGAGGGCCCGGGTACAGTATGCTGAACACTAGTCAAATGAGCTAGACTTTAGGGGTTAAACACGGTACACACAACCTACTGGGAGTTCCCCCTAAAATACCTATCCTGGGGTCTGATAGATGGGGCAAGGCTCAACTTCTATAGGAAACTATCATTTTTATATTCTTCCACCTGCCCCAGACATAAATCTGCTGAAGGTAACCACTGCTTATGTCTCGTAATCATTGATTTTTGTTTTCTTAGTAGGAATTGTTTGAGCTTGGGACAAAATTACTGCAGCAAATGTGTGTTTTACAAAAAGGCCCAAGCAAAGGAATCACCCTCGTATTTCACACACTCCAGGGACCTGATGGCCATTTGAGATGCTTTCTTTCTTACTATTGGTCCTTTGCATGACATGAGACGTAAAAGGAACTCTGCGACATCTCTGCACAATGATGTATGTATGTATGTATGTAGGACAGTACAATGATTGTTATGGGAAGCAGGAATACTGCAGTCACATCATCAGCTTCATTTGGGTACCACTTATTTCATTTTTTTTAATATATACACTACTTACAAAACTAAAACTCCAAACTTATACCTTTCCAGAAAGCATGACGGCACAGTCACAGGACACTTCAAAAGGCGGAAAAATATGAACACAACTAAAATATCATGTAAGGCAGACTACAGCAAAGAGCAGAACAGAAGTGAGGCATGCAATGCCTTATAAGTGCCGAGTGTTTGTGTACACAGGAACTTTCTCTGCATCGGCGTTGTGAAGATCTTAGCTGGTGAACAGATGAGCACAATGTCAGGCAGGGAAGATGAGGATTCAGAGTAAATGGTTCCCTACATATAAAACTAAAATATTCTCTATTGCTTGCTCTGACTTCACACCTTTAGACTGATCCTGATGCTGGTGATAACAGGCCCTTGCCAGGATCACAAAGACACAGCTCCCCAGTGTCTATGGAATCGCTCCTTTGCTAGCCAGGCCCGCTCATGAGATTTTGCAGCACTTGGGACCAGCAAGGGAGAAGTGCACAGAGGTAAATGTAAGGCTCTCCCATGTGAATCTGGCAATGTGTCACCCGTGTGACATCAGCCTATGTTCAGAGAAAAGAGCTGGGCTTCACCTAAAGTGCCCGTGTAAACTACCACAGAGGCAAATACCTAGGTACTCAATAAGTTAACCAATTCAAGGCTAGCTGAGCATTATGGGATATTATAATGGCCCAGGAGAGTAAGTTACACTTCTACAGACTAGTGACCTGACTATTCAGCCACAAACTAGCCTCAGCTGTTGTATATGACAAGCACACTAAAAGGGGCCATAAACTCATCTATTTTGCGCTTTAAACCCACAGGCTGAGAAAAATAGAGCAGATTCCTCCATCAACATGGAGACGTGCGTCAATCAAGGAATCCTGCTGTTTGCATTATATTTTGACAGTGGCTGCAGTCAAAATACCCAAAGAGAGCGGGCAGCTCATTGGCTGCTGGCTCCTATCGTACAAAAATTTTCCCACCAGCCCCTACGATCAGCTGATCGAGGGACGCCTGCCGAATGGGTGCCGGCAGTGGACGAGTTTCATCCGGTTCCTCAAAAACCATTCGGCCTGCAAATCTCAGTGAATCTTCGTTCTGTGCGGATAAGCAAAACGGAACATGCCTGATAGATTTGCATTTCAGGCCGAATGTAATAACGCATTATGGCCACTAGATGGAGCCGAGGAAATGTATTTTCTATACCCCTCGGCTCCAGCTCGTGGTCAGAATGCGATAGTATATTTTTTTCAGGTTGAATGTAATAAGAATGTTTGTTTTTGCCTCTAGTCATACAGAACGAACACTCACAGAGATTTGCAGGGCGAATGGCTCTATAAATTGTTTATAAATAGACCCCTTAAAGTCCTCTTTCCAAAGCAATTGGCCATCGAGTTTCCCCACCTCCATTCTCACCCAACGCACATCCACAGAGTGCACTGGTGTGAATGGGGCCTATTGGAAACAAAAGATTTCAGCATGTCACTGCGTTGGGCCTGCATTTAGCAATGCACCTGGTATGAATGAGCCCCAACACATATCTACAGCTGGCATGTGGTTGATTTACATAATAAATAAAATGATCACTTCGAGCTCTCATCCTGAAAATATTACAGCAAGATGTAACAACATCAATCCATAAAATATAAAATGTTTGTACTAAGCTAAGTTTACTTTATGTAAAATATTGCATATACAGTGATATTAAAATGGAGGTTTACTCATGTTTATTTTATGTGATGGATAGCACGGGAAAGGGTTAAATGTCAGGTTTATTCAGCTGCAGCAATTTCTCCTCACTTCCTGTTCTGGTGCAATCTGCACAGCCTCTGTTTTTTATTGCTGTGGTGACCCACTGGGGAGATTCCTCTTCACTTCCTGTCTCAGGTACCCATGGCACAGGAAATAAGTTAAAGAGGAACTATGGGCAAAGAAAAATGACAACCAGTGGTGAAGCGCTCTTGGCCTGTTTCAATAAATGAGAGAGAAATGACGTATATGCTCCAGTCTGTCACTGACATGAACACCTTTATATCACCTGTTGCTCCTGCCAGTAGCACTATTATTTTCCACTTCCAGCAGTAGGGTGACAACACTGAATTCATTGAGGAAGGATGAATTCAGAGGAAAATGAGGGTTATAAAACACATGAGTAAAATCTGACCACTGTGAGCACCCGCGGCACTCTAGTAGTTTGTCCCAACCCCTGTAACTGACAGCTTGGCCTACAAGTAAAAACGGAGAAAAATGTACATAAAAAGGTACGTCACATAAAATGAATTGATATACTAAACATTTTCACTATAGTGGGCCCTTAAAATCTCTCCAATTTGGACACAGCAATAAAAACCTGAGAGAGGTTCTAATCCTCTCATCATAATTCTATTTCAATATGATCCGCTGCTAGATTGTTTTAGGGAATCTGTTTTGAAGCATAACAGTGGTGTGAAAAGCCTTCTGCAGGGAAGCAGCTATTATCCAACTCCCATACACTACACAGTAGCTCCAAGGCAGTAAAGCTGAACCCTAATCAGCTTCACTGCGGGTGATGTCACGGACCCGGCAATAGTATAGAGTCAGACAGGCAGATTTCACCCACGGCATCTCATACAGATATTCTGCTTCCGAAAAGTGCAACTGCAATTCCCATAATGCTTTGCTAGTCTCATATCTCGCACGTCCATAGGATTTGTGCTATATACATGTATACAGAAGGTAGACGGTACTATGAATTATACATAAAAATAAATATCTGCGTTATTTTCTCCCTTATAAACATCGCTCGTGTTCGCTAATGAAGATATTCCATGGACTCCCGCTTTGGTTCGCTCTACAGTTAAACTCGATTCTGGCAGTTCAGCAGTTAAAATAAAAAAAAAAACATCCTTGGCAGTATCTCACCAATGAGTAAAAGCCCTGAAATGAAGCTTCTGATTGGTTCCTCTACAGCTGTGGCACAGTTATTAAGACATATTGCACATCATGGCTTTTGTTCATTGGACAGCAATCGTGTGCGCACACAATGCAGGAAATACAAGCAGAACAAGTTCCAGAGCGTCTTACAAAAACAAAGCAAATCTTTTCACAAAAACATAAAAAATATATTTCTATATTTCCCCTGTATGTCTGCCCCCCGGCCAGGGTTCAGTCCTTAAAATACAGCTCGGTCTGATTGTCCAGTAGAGAGATGGGGACTGTCCTCATGCGGAAAGGTCAGAAATGACCAGTTTATCCATCTTGTTGGTGATTTCGGGAGCAGAGATGATGTCCTCTCCCTCGTAGTCGTCCTCAAAAGACCTGGTCACACAAGAACAATAATGTCATCACCCAGAATGGTTCCAGAGATTTTATGTATTATGTTCACAGCCCAAACAAATTCAGGTAAATATGAATACCAGTGTTTGTGGTACTGCACAGCAGCATTTCTTTTTCCAGTCGCGGCACCCTTTAAAAGTATGAAAATTCTTGAGACACACCAATCTAGACTGTAATGGATTTTAAGAGGGAAACCCATGCAAAAAGACACAAAAAAGTGGGGTTCCCCTTCACTTCAGAGCCCCCCCGCCCCACCCATTCATATCAGAAGCCCCCTTCACATCTGAGTCCTACCATCCCCAGATTTCGAGGAACCCCTGAGAAAGCCAAAAATTTTTTTTATTGAAAGAACAGAAATGTTGTATATTTTAACATATATATATTTATTAGGGATGTGCCGATACTAGTATCAGTATCGATGTTGATACAAGTACTCCTGAAAATGCCCTGTATTTGTGAAAATGACCCCATTCTAAAAGGCCAATACCGGCCCTTTAAATTTTTAAACAAGTTTGGGTGC
Organism: Nanorana parkeri; assembly: GCF_000935625.1. Lineage (NCBI taxonomy): Eukaryota > Metazoa > Chordata > Amphibia > Anura > Dicroglossidae > Nanorana > Nanorana parkeri. Next base: position 900,552 of record NW_017306707.1, read on the forward strand.
CCGAGGTCCCCAGTGCTGGTCCGGCCATACATTGCCTCCTCCTACTTCCTAGCAGAGACCCACACCTGCCTGTACAGACCCTGAGCCCGGGACCCACCCGCAGAGCTCTGGAGAGACCCAAACGCAGCCCTGTGTAATTGCTGTTTAGTTGTGGATTGATGGGATCTGTTGTCCTTTATTGCTGGGTGCCATTCTCCATTGCACAATAATCATGGATTGAGTTACAGTTCTTCATAATTATAAAGAAACTGCCCTAAAATCATCAGTCTGTATTGTTTTAGAAAATATGTCACATGTCACTTTAAGAAAAAGTATCGGGAATTGGTATCGGCGAGCTGCTCATGGAAAGTACTGGAAAAAATGATATCGGGACATTCCTAATATATACAGTATGTGTATCTATAAATCACACACATCCGCGCATCAACAACCTATAACTCTGTATGTGGTTCTAATAAGGATGGTTTCTGTGACACCCCCTCCTGAACTGACAAGTTTATTACCTGAATGATAATCAAACGACAATAGTTTGATCCAATGACAATCCCATGTCCAAGACGTACCCACAGACACCACCATGACCACATGAATAATAATAAAAACTAGTTTATGAGGGAAGGTGGAGGGAGGAGGTAATAAAAGCAGAACCCTCCCACCCCCACTACCCATCTTTTCTGCACCTTAGTTATGATCTGATAACAGGACAATTTTGTAACATTGTAACACTGAGAATCTGGATAATCTCTGGAGCAAGTTGTCACAGTGATCACACAGGGTACAGTAACATTGTTAATGTTTAGTCCCTGTAAGGGCTTGTTCACACCGAAAGCGTGTGCGTTCCAGAGCGGTAGCTGCTGGAACGCACACGCTTTCGGTGGGAACCTTCACCGTCCCGCCCCAAAACGCGGGGAGCATTGTATTCAATGGCACCGCTTCCACGCCCCTCCGCCGGCAGTGCGATCGAACGCCTGTCAAAACTTTGCTAGCGTTCCGTTTAACTGCAAACGCAAAAAATAGGGCCGATTGCAATTTTCATACATGGCAGGCCTAAAGTACACAGCATCAGGGCCATGTGTATTGACATAACAGCAGCTATGAATTATAATGGGAACGCGCTGATTAGGGGCAGCAAATTAAATCTAGAAAGTGGAAGAGGATGAGACGCTTGTGTGGAACCATTTGGATCCTTGTTCCCCGTGGTGCTGACTACTTACCCCTCTTGTAAGTGTTCAGTAGCAGTTTCCTCAGCAACTAGGATCTCATATTCTTCTGCTGCATATCTGTCCCAGTCTGATGGCTCTGGTGTTTCATTGTCTATGTCCTGCAGAGAAGGAGATGTATTAAACAGTGATAGCGCACAGGAGAATAACGTCACTTATAAGCAATGACAATGAGAGTAACATCAACCAGCTGGATTGCAGCTCTACATATGAAGCACTAGCGTGAATCTAGTCACGTCACACACATACAAGGCACCCTGTTTAAGACACAAGCTGCTTTTACCCAATAAAATGCTCTAATAATTCTGTAACAAAAATAAGAGACACTATTTTTAATAAAACACCCAGGGGATCCACCTCTTGAGTTACGTGAGCTTAGTGTGTATAGAGTCTGTACTCCAGTCACTGTAGTCTTTGGCAGGTTAACTTTATGGAGGCCATTAGGAGTCTGATTCAACCCCTTGGATTCTCTTCTACTGCACTCAGCATGAATCCAGAACAGGACAGAGCACTTCCAAGTTCATTCAAAGTTTCAAATGGGATTGGTGAACACAAGGTTGATGGTTGCCATTGACAGGCCAGAGAAAAGACCAGGAACAGGAGGGGACGCAGGACTCACTGTTGTAAATATGGCGTGTATAAGGGATAGAGGAGAGGACATGCTTTATAAAGTCACTGGCCACCTAGAAAGACAATATATAAAAGGCATGCCTATTTCTCTGAGTCAAACACTAATAGTATATGTTTCAAGAACAACAGGACCCAATAGTATATGTTTCAAGGACAACAAGACCCAGTGACGGTCCTCCAAGCACTTGTGTGTCCTTGTGGCTCTTTGTTTCATTCGGGAGTGACCAGCTGTACCTTTTGCACTGCAAAGGGATCTCTCTGCTCATGGTCCAGGTATTTCTCAAGGTTAAAGCATGTGTCAAAAAAGATGTGAGCCATTCGACATCGCTTCAGGTCTTTCAGTGTTATTCGACCTGAATAATAGAAACAGCAATTAAATAATCATACAGTCATCTGTATCAAGTCATACAGGATATGCTCATTTATTTACATGGTGCTGATGCTTTTTTAGCATTGTTTGCAGAGAACATTGAACCATTCACATCAGCCCTCGTCTCTGTCTGCACGGTTGTGGTATGGATATTAGACTGGTTCAAACACAGACTAGAGCTGGCTCAAGACCAGTAAAATTATGTTCGGAACTATTCATTTTTGGAACATTCGTTCAATTTTCTAATAGTCCATTTCAACTGTTTGTGAAGGCGCAGAATGGAAAATGTTCTCCAGCGTACACAATGAATGAAGAAACTCCATTTATTCCGAAATCAAATGTTAAAAAAAATGAAATTTCAAAATGACAAATTCTACAAGTCTCTGATGACATTATCGAATGTTCTGATGAGATTTGTCATATATAAGTTTGTTCCAGATTTGCCCAGTGTATGGCCAGTGTACGCCCCCCCAGTATGTTCTTAGATTGTGGGAAGAAAACATTAAGCCATGTATAATCCTTATTGTATATTATATTATTATATATTGTATATTAATATGGCCTCCCATAGAAGTAAACGGAGATCCATTAGAGCAACTAGAACACCTCTCAGACCATAGAATGAAACTGTGACCAATAGAGCCTAGGCTGATATAAATCCCGGTTATAATATGGAACGACTTCCATGAACCTTATTGCACTATAAAGAGAATGGTAAGATGTAGAAGCTGCTGGAGGCCCCATATATTCCAGAATCCTGCTGCACTCCTTACCGGTATCCCCGTCAGCATGGGTGCTCGAAGTTACCACGGATGGCGCTGGCAATACTGAAACTTGTTAGAGATGTCACCAGCACACCTCATTGAAGTGAAGAACACGTCTGTTTATTGATGCTTCATGTCATAACAAATTACAAAGTTTCGGGGCCACAAAGGGTTCCCTTCATCAGGCTTGATGCCTGATGAAGGGGACTTTGTGTGGCCCCATAACGTAATTTGTTATGACATGAAGCATCAAAAAAAAGACGTGTTCTGCACTTCAATGTGGTGTGCTGGTGACATCTCTAACAAGTAGCGGTAAGAAGCCAACTGGCTGGACATCGGTGATCATAATGAGCCTTAAAATAGTCCTACATTTGGTACCAGAACAGTTAGTATTCAGACGAGCTCTACTGAGACACGTGAACAGGGATAGAATTGCTCGTTCCTTCAATGCTTAAGTGGGAGAATGCGGCCATCTCAGCCTGATGCCACAACTCCAAACATAAAGCCAATGTAAGCTAAGAGATGAGGCGAAAGTCTTTGTGGATCTGGTGCTTTTATTGTACTGTGTTTGAGATCATAGTTCTCCGTTAGGTGAGTAGTAGGACTTATTTCAGGTAAGGTCTATCGAAATGATAATTCTAAATAAGAGGGAGTAAATCCCCTTCCACAGGCTTCTGCTGGTAATTAGAAGGTCATTGACTAATCACCAGCGGAAAGCCTTAGAGACTTGTGAGTGTTTCCAAAGGAATGTCATCTCCTAGCTATAAGCGATTAGCCTTTCAAAGGGCCACATCAGTAATCATCATGTCACTAATCAACATTTACAATACCACACTCTGTAGCCTGCACACTATTTATAGAATGCATCATACCTTCTTCTTCTGGTTTCACCAGGTCCAGGAGCTGACACAACAAGTCCTGGAAGGGTAGCGGCTCGATGCCCATGGTCTCCATCTTTTCACACTGCTCCTCATAAAAATACTCCAGTTCATACATTGATAACACACCATCTCCATCCAGGTCCATGCAGCGGAACCAGTATTCAATGCTACAGGTGGGGAGACACAGAGCAGTGTTAAGACAATTAACCCATGAAATTTCCTGTGTCAGAAACAAACCAGGTTCCATCTGTGGAGCGAAACTAAAGAATATGCACAAGAAAATATTACATTGACTGGGCCAATAATAAAGCAATTCTACCCTATGTCTGTTAATGCAACCATTGAGCTAATGGAAAGAAGGACAGAAAAGAACTCAAGCTGGCCATACATGGCTACTTTCTGATGAATTTGATGAAATTCCAGCAGTGGTTGGCCACAACAACAAAATTGAAGGAGACAGGTGCAAAAGTGTCCAAACAGTGACTGCAGCCAATCAGCTTCACAGGACGAAAATGCTGCTGTCCAAGGGTGGCTTCATTTCTTCTCTGGAGTCACCCTAAGACAGGAAGTGTGTTGCTGCTGGGATCACCAGGTGAAAATAAAGGGGAAAAGCCTAAAAAAGGAAACTAATGAAGTCACCACATTTAAGGATTGGGAAGCTGCAGTACATTACATTTTTAGGGTTTTATTCTTTATTCTATTTCGGTTTTAACAGACCGCTGTAGGTATCATGTACAAAAACAAAATAAGATCCAATAATGATTTCAGTTTGATCTATTAATTGTACAGGTCAGTGGCTTATACTAGTAATGACTTTATTCCTCCACTAGATGGCATCTGCACACCTTGGAATCTTTCTATTCAGGCACATGGCACGCTGCACGGGTACTGCGATTTATTAATAAAACCATCAGAACTCAGGGCGATATATATTGTGTTTGAGGTGATATTAAACTTTTTCATTCAGCACTGTTAATCCGCACTTAATGAGCTTTTTCTTGGTTTTCAATTGCCCCATTTAATGTATTTTTTTCCTATATGCTTCACACTATGACACCTCTCCTGCTCTTTACGGGCGTCTCCTTTACCTTGCAAAGAGACACCGTGCATAGGTGCTTCTGGTAGAGAACGGAGCGTCTTGGGAGCTGGTGGTGGTGAACATGGACCATAGGTAAGTGTTTAGAGGTGGGG
>NW_017306707.1:905649-941244 GCF_000935625.1 Nanorana parkeri
GGGAAGGTACTGTAGCGTTTTTTTTTACCTTGCAGAGAATGCATTAAGGTGAAACGTGCACAGCCTATAGTACCACTTGGGAGGACAGGTTCACACCATTTTCTGGACCAGATCTGGAACGTGGTGCATTGCGTTTTGACGTGTTTTTGCCACGTTCCGGAGCCTTTTTTTAAGCTTAAAATGGGCTTCCAGGTGCAGTCCAGTGTGTTTGCATGCATTTCCATATGTTCCAGTGCATTCCAGACCAGACAAAATGAGATATGCAGTATTTCTCTGGTCTGGTACGGACTTTACTGGTGTGAACAGAGGCCAGAAATAGCATAGGGATATATTAGGATGCATTTTGGGTCCGGAAACAATCTTTTCTACAGATGATCTGGATGTGGTGTGAATGGGTCCTAAGACGTTCCTTTGCAGCATCAGGTATCCGTCAAACACCGCATGGCATGTCTTGTGAGATGGAGAATGAAATCCAAAATATTACCTGGTCTGGTTTTTCTTGTCTTCCTCGGAGATCAGGAACCAGACAAACTCTGCATAGCTCATCCTGCCCTCCCTCTGCACAGCATTCCCCCTGTGAACACATGACATACACATTACTCTGGATGGAAAATTCTCCAATGTTAATGTCAGTCCCCTGGGAACTGCAGATGAATTGGATTCTGGGTCTATATCAATATTTTATCATTTACTGAACATCACTGCAGGCTGCTGTATGTAGGAATGTTACAGGCACAATCGAATCATTTCACATTGGGTACAATTAATATTTCCGCAGCCTGTACACAGTGAATATGAAATGTAAGAGTTAAACCATCTATACAAAGCAGGTTATCCCAACGTCCTGTCTTATGAGGTCCCATTTGTCCAGAAGATGGCTTCTTCTTAACAGACGCACAAGCAGAATTTGCAATAGTAGGCCAAGATCTTGTCTTACCGAGTTACAGCTCCAGAAAATATCCGCTCGATTATTCTGTTTGAAGAGGCTGGAAAGAAAACAGCACAGTATATAAAATCAAAGCAAACCTAGCAGGAGTGACAATATTCACCGAACAATTCACCCTGAGAGAAAGCGATAGGGCTCAGTGCCGGCTACATTCCATGGTGAGGAGTTCAAGGGGCCCGCGTGCTAAACTGGACTGGTCAGTCACTATCCTGACTTTATCTACCAGCATTTGTACTTTCTCACATCACCCACTTTCTTCGGATTTTGTTTTAAGCAAACCATCACCCAGATCCTGAATAATAAACTAAAAGCATCTATTATCTATTACAAACCTTGTGAAAAGGCACAGAAAACCCCCCAACATTTTCTGTAATAAGCAGGCTGCTGTTTCCTTGATTACCTTGTTTGTTTACTTATTATTATTATTATTATATTACAGGATTCATATAGCGCCAGCAGTTTGCACAGCGCTTTAAAATATAAGGAAGACATTACAGTTACAATACAATTCAAGACGGTAAGGAGAGCCCTGCCCCTGAGGGCTTACAATCTAGTAAGGAGGGGCAAGTGATACATGAGGAGGCAGCTGTGTGGGGATTAATTGTTTGAGAATGTGATGGTTGAGCGGTTAGTCTGAGGTGGGATAGGTTTCCCTGAAGAGATGAGTCTTTAGAGAACGCCTAAAGGCAGTCGGAGTGGGAGATAGTCGGACAGGTTGGGGTAAAGAGTTCCAGAAAATGGGAGAGACTCTAGAGAAGTTCTGGAGGTGAGCATGGGAGGAGTTGACAAGGGAGCTGGAAAGCAGGATCTCATGGGAAGAGCAGAGGGGATGGTTAGGGTGATACTTTGAGACCAGGTTTGAGATATAGCCGGGGGCAGAGTTGTGGATGGCTTTCTAAGTCGTTGTTAATATTTTGAATTTTATCCTTTGGGTTATTGGAAGCCAGTGCAGGGATCGGAAGAGGGGGATTGCAATAACTGAGGGGTTGGTTAGGTGGATGAGTCTGGCAGCTGCATTCATGATATACTGAAGGGGGGAGGAGCCTGTGTAGTGGAAGGCCAATGAGGAGGGAGCTACAATAGTCTAGACGAGAGATAACAAGGGAGTGGATGGGTCATTTTGCGGTTTCATTGGTGAGGAAGGGGCGTATTTTGGAGATGTTATGAAGGTGGAGGCGGCAGGATTTGGATAGGATTGGATGTGGGGAAGAAAGGTGAGGTCTCTGGCCAGGATGACACCTAGCACCTTCCGGTTTCCTACTTCCGAGTTCTTATCCTGGTGGCCATTTAGAGGAAGGGCTGAGGATTCCATCTCTCTCTACTCTTTGCAATAGTACCTGCCCCTGATGAAGTGCCACTGCAAATGTGCAATGTGTGTAAAATGAGTGTGAGACATATATAGGTCTATGAATGAAATCATGCAGGATTTACTTAATTCATGCATAGCTCTGGATCTGCCTCCTTAAACATGTGACAATACAAGGCACCTGAGGGGAAAATAAATAAATTCCCTGAATTCTGAAGATCATGCAGTGTACAAACTTTTTAAGTACTAACATGTTGCAGACTGATCCTGATTTTTGTGTTTTTTCCATACTGGCATCAGTTGCAAGATTTCACAATGTAAGGCTTGTTACAGAAGAGAAGGTAGATAGTATACAGCCATGAGGAAATTCGACATCAGCAAGGTTTTCAATGGTATGTATAGCAAGCAGAGTATTTCATGGTAATGAGTGAAAACCAGTTCCATAGCATTGGTAAAGGCCATGTCACCACCGTCAGCCCTTGTTAAACATAGAAAGGGTTTTTTTTTTAAATGGTCATTCTTTGGGGTAAATGGGTGGGAATAGGAAATGGCTAAAGCGGGGACCCCAGCATGGGCCATATTAATATGGGGTAGTCATGAGGTCTGTATAGTGGGACAATTGGAGGGTGCAAGAGAAGGACAGTGGGGAGGAGGTAAGTAAAGGAGGGGAAAAAAAAAAAAGTTTACAATTATTTTTTAAGTTTGAAAAGAAAAAAAAAGTTTCCAAAATAGCAGTTTGTAGCCCTTTATTTAAGGTAAGAGCCATAAACTGATTTCTCAGAGCCTCTGCCTTCATACAGAATGTGGAAACCTGTTTACTTCTTCACTGAAGAATGAAGATAAAGCTCTGAAGGCTTTCTAATAGATCCACACAGTGATAAGAAGGCAATGAGGTCACCTTTCCACTCCCGGAGAAGTGAACGTAACCCCCGTGGGGAAGCTGCCCTCTTTTCATGAATGGCTTGCTTTATATAGACATCAGAAGATGAGGTACAGAGGCCTCTACTGGTGCCAGGACTCCCAGTGTGATCCTGGAAGTGCTCAGTACAGCAGCAGGAGATCAGCAAACAGTCATTCTCCGAGTCTCTTCTACTTTGCCTGCTGAACTGACAATTCTGCTTCTGAGCCCAGCTGTGGCTCCAACAACCTCCCTTTCACAGTCTTGATCTAATGGACACATTTATGGATGTCCAGGAGAGCAACAGCCAAGATGTATTTATACCCCCGAAACAATAGAAGACACAAAACTAAAACACAAAAAAAATGTTTCTATGGAATAGAAATGTCTTCCTAAACCTTCTCTCCAATCACTTTAAACCAGATGACATCACGGCAGCGGCTGAGAAGAGTACCCTCTTCCTGCAGGTTAAAGTGTATTTCTGCTCCTGCAGCCAAACTTGGAAAGCACCTACTTTATATTTGTTGCATGCTCCCATTCATAGCAGAATTTAAAAAACAAATCTTTAAAAATGGCTGCTTATCTTTTTACTTGCCGAAAAATCTACATCAAAGTAGGGTATACATGTATTGAATTTCGTCCGGTTACTAATGAACTGACCGAAACTCACACAGAGGGCGTCACTGTTGGCACCCTTCCGGCCAACATCCTTTGATCAGCTTACGGAGCTTGCAGCCAACAATCTACAAGCTCTGTTTGGGTATTCTGACAGCAGCCAGTGCCACTGTCAGAACACAATGAAAATAGCAGGGGATTCCTCCATCCATGCTTGTGAGTGTTGGAGGAATCTGTTATATAATTTCGTCATTCAGCCGGCTGTTTGAATAAAAAAAATATATATACGTGTATACCCAGCTTTAGTTTTCCCTTTGTATGTAATGGTAAGGATGGGGCTGTAGAATTATGTTTACCATAATTAACCCTGTCTATACTGTGCTTGCAGATCTTATCAGTTTTAAACTAGATGAGTAGGACAATAGAAGCTGCCTAGAGAATCCTATGTGTAAACCTGCTCCAAAGAAACTTGAAGGGTAAGAAAAAAAAAACGTTTTTTTCTAATTTTTTTTTTTGTAGGTATGCTTTGTGAATGGTAAAATATAAACACATAGCGGGGGATTACCAAATTAGACTGCAAAAGGTGGAAGTAATCTTCCCACCAAGGTGCATTTATAAGGCAACTGTTCTCTATACTCACCATGGTCATTATATCTTGCCAAGTCCTTCTGGTCAACGAACAAATCGTGATCAGTATCCAGTTCCCAGAACTTGCAGTAGATGACATAGAAGTGTTCATAGGAAAAGTAATCTGTCACTTGGTTAACGTCATCCTCTTCCTCCAGCAGAGCCAGCGTCTGTATAACAAGAAACATGTACAATGAACACTAAAAATGTGTGCCAATAACGGACAGATTTGTACAAATCATACATACTGAACTGGCCAACTGTTTGCATATTTATTTGAAGGTACTCACTGCTACTGATTTGCAAATTAAGACCAACTAGCTTAGTCTCAGCAGGTGTCTACCCCAAGAAAAGACATGCAATAAGACTCCTGCCTGTCCTTAAAGTTCTGGACTTCCCTTCACCATGCCGGGAAGCCCGCACACTGCAGCTCCTTTCCCCTTCGGCGATAGGAAAAGAGAAAGATCATCTCTGTCACGCTCAGATTTTTTGCAACAAATGCAATAACAAACATTCATGTCAGAAGCACTCACCACCACCTAGGAAGTTATAAAGGGCCTGATCATCATCCAAACATTGCACTTCAATAGTAGTTGCACTTAAGTGGGATCTTTCAGGATATGTACACAATGTTAAGAGGCCCTAAAGAGGTCAATAGGCCCCCATACATTAGCTGTAAGATATAACAGCAATTCCTACCTGAAGTAAGTTACTTCTGCGAAGCTCTGTAGGGGAGATTCTTCCAGACCATGACCTGTTTACGGTGTAGAATATTCTCTGAATGACCTGCAGGGTTCAACAAAGAAATGTATGCAGATTAGATAAAGCACCTGATCAGTGTGTTATAGGTTAAGCTGCTCATACATGGCTTGAATTTCATCCAATTCGTGTTAATTATTCAAAAATCGAGATGTTAGCTGTCCCTGCCAACACCATACGGCTCAACAAACATCAAATGCAAAATCTTAAAAAACTGGAGCGGAAAACTCGGGAAACCGTAACTGCAGCCATTCCACTGCCAAATACATATATTGTTGTGTCTATGTTAGGGAAATGTATGACAGGAAATGGGAAGTTGGAGGAAATTCCATATTTGGACAGGGGTGTCCATTGGGAGTTTCTCATCAGCCTCCTGTTCCAGGGCCAACTGTCAGTGGAAAGATTTTCCCTCACTTTGTGATCACCATTACATAAAATGAGGAGATTGGGTGACAACACTCTTCAGTTGCACTTCCAACCTGGCAATCGGAAATTGACTAGCCCTGTCTTAAATGCGAAGTTTGGATTTCTTAAGGGTGTAATATGAAAAATGGTCAGATCGCAACCTCCCTGGCCTCTCTTTTTTTCCCCCAGGGCTCTGATAGGCAGAGCCTTGATGAGAGTTGAAGTTTCACCACAGCTGGAGTTCCAAGGTTACCTACCCCGGAGTTACAGCATTCTACTTGACGCTAAGAAGGGCAGGCTACAGTGCTTCAGAACTAGGTTGTACCCCAGGAGGCTCCCAAAGTCTGCTTCTGAGGCCTCTCCAACAAATATATTTTTTAACAGTTTTACAGAGGCAATCAAGACTTTCACGTGTGATGTATCAACTTTTAAACAAGTGCAGGATAGTATATTGTAAAAGGGCAGTTTCTGCTAAAATATTTTTTTTTAAGGTGTCCAGCGTAATCTGAAATTTAGTCATGTGGGTGGCCTAATCTAAATAAAATGAGACAATTCAGGGCCTTTGTATGCGACTCATTGTAAATTCATATAGTTTACAAAAAAAAAAAAAGATTCTGGACCTTTCTAAATGCTGTTTTATATAGAAATACATCCTTTTTAACCTGCCACAACCTGAGATGTGATAAAAAAACACATGAGCAAAAGTCCATTTGTTAAAAACCACATTTCATTTATTAGTTCCATGTCAATATTGACATCTTCCTGCAAGTGCTGAGCTTGGTGCCTCCTTCAGCCTCCTGAGCCTCCATATTAGTACTTTATATGTTGGACAATTTAATGACCCATATGGATCCTTGTGGGCTGGAGAGGTGAAGCTCAAAAATAAAGAGCTTATTGAGTTTGCATGTTAACCCTTTCACTGCCACAGATGTAAGGCTTACAGCAGAACACAACTGCTGGCCAAGTCAGGAAGCTTTACGTTGGTAGCTTTTAGCGTCCATGAACTTATATCAGAACAGTTCCCCTGACCGTGCCCTGTAAAATAATAGCGGTCATCAGCAGCTGAAAAGCCGTTGATGACAGCTATTAACCAAAAATCCGGACCCTGGTGTGCTGGTGGCTTATCCTTCTACTCAAAAGAACATCAGACCCAACCTCATCTGAAAAATTAGGTTAACAAAGATCCCTTAGCAAGCTGCAAAGCTTCTTCACTGGGCAATGAAGCCACACAGCATATTAAAAAGGCCAACAGGTAGGCTTCAACTGCCTATATCTCAACTCGCCTGGCCATGTTTGTGCAAGTTTTAATATAAACCATAACCCCAATACCAACCCCTAACCCCGAATGCATAATGTGAGATACAGCCATGCATATGATATGAATACGTCCCAAATAACATGTCTGGGCACTTACCGTCGTTATGTAACGGGAGTGAAATTCAGGTGCTTCCTTGAGAAATGTTAATCCAGGATGTGTGTCCACAATGTCCTGAAACAGAGAGGCAGGTTTATGAATCATGTAAATAGTAGGTGAGGATACAAGCTTGGGAGATTGCTCCATGGAGCTCAAGAAAACGTAGCAAGGAACAAACCACAAGAACATTATATATCCACATCTTTGGTGTTTAATATGCAAAAATGAATGCAACTTTTCTAAAGGGTTCACAATATAAATTTCCTACAAAGAACAGATCAGAGTATTAGTCAATGTTTGTCAGAGGATGTCAGTGTATTTTCTTCTGTATTCTATGTCTGACCCTCACCCATATCCATCAGAATCAAACTAAGCCTAACCACAAGTTGTGCTTACCCGTTTCTAAAATAAAGGCACAACAGAGACGCGCCACAACTCCTCGATGCTTCTACTTTTGTGTGTACCAATAGCTCAATGAATAGGCATTAAAAGTAACTGTACATTTGTACCAGTGCCCCCCCACTGCAGTTCCTAAGCGTTGGCAATTACTTTTAGACCAGAGCACATCTATGGATGAACAGACATGGATCTAGCTGTACTATATGGTGGCCATACACTTGGCAGGTCTCCTACCACAAACGAGATGTATGCGTTACCTACGATGATGTTCTTTTGTATGAAAGAGTGGATTATAATAAAACTTTGACTGGAGTTGGGCTTTAAAACCAAATTGTAGTTTTATTTCAAACAAATTCGATACACTGAGGGTGCAATAAAAAAAATTAGAAAATTTGTGTTGCTTTTTGTTGTTGCCTTGGAATCATCTCCAGTTAAAGCCTCACAGGCAGCAGTCTGAAATAAAGATTGTTGCTTCCTCTGTTAGAGCAGCACTGTCTCGGCAGTGGTCTGACACACTACCTGCCAAGGCAGAGCCACAGATCTGCAAAGAGTAGTGAGAATGTGCTTTGGCTGCAGAGCTCTAGATGTGACCAGCGTGGTAGACCACTGCTCTCACAAAGAAAGTAGAAGTCTTGTCTGCAGACCGCTGCCTGGAGGAAAGGAATAGAGTTGATTTCAAGACAAAAAAGTATGACTTTCCTAAACTTCTTTTTTATAGCAACCTTATAGTTTGTGTTAAAAAAAATACATAATATTTGTTCACACAGGAGGCATAGAGGTGCTAAAAACAGGAGGATCATCCATGTTTTTACCGCCCACCTACAATTCTACATGGCAGCCGCTCGGGGTGGTATGCAGGGCAACAGGGTTTTGCCGCAAAGTGTTTACAGCATGTTGCATTTGGCAGGTGGTGCCATTTGCCAAATGCATCCATTAAAGTTAATCTAAATGCATCGCAGTGCAGTATTTTAATGTAAAATCCCCATTGTGATAAACAAAACAAAAACACAACAGCATCAGGAGGTGGCAGTATTCATTCTGAACTTTTGTGAACCACCTTGCAAAAGTGATCCGCCACAGATCCCTTTTCAGAGGTGTGTGTAAACCTGCCGCCCACGTGAACGAGGCGCAATAATTAAATAATCAAAATCAATGCAATTCACCATTTATGGGCATTGTTGGCACTGTCAGGCTCCTGAATGTTTTTTTTTCCCCTCTTTGGCTATGAGCACAATGCCTCCCTATCCACAAGCATTCCCCGCCAATTACATTCAGTTCTGGTAAAGCAATGCTCTGCATGCCTGGGCAAGCTGTTTGTAAAAGAAAGAATGCTACAAAGGAGAGACCACTTCCATAGTCAAATAACTAAAGGAGACTTCAGCTTATGCCTAATGCTTGGCAATGCTTAGGACACTACCAAATAAAACGGAACAGCCATCCTCTATACTTTCATGAGTCTGTTAAAAAACATTTGCCATCACCATGAAGGGCTATGGAAAGGCACAGAATGCAAATGTTCATTAAAATGTATCTAAACCTGAAAACAAAAATAGAATATATTACAGCTCACCAGTCCTTAGGTATAGTGGCTGCATTAGTTTTCTTTATTTTAGGCTTTTTCCATTTATTTTTACCTGGTACACCTACCATGAATGTACTTCCTGTCCTAGGATGACACTCACTCACTGTACTGTATCTAAGGAGCAGCATTGTCACCCTAGGACAGATTAAGGACAAATATCTGATAACAGCCAGCACAGTCAGAGAACATGAAGCCATCAGATCGCTAAACAGGATCAACAGGTATTTTCTTAATTTATGGACTTCAATGGTATATTTAACAGACAAATAGGAAGCAACGTTCATAGGGGTTACATACTCTTTAATACGGCATGAAAACAATTCAGCATTCAAATGGAGCAAACCTTTCATTGGCTACGAGTAAGGCCCAGTTTGGGGGCTGAAACATGCAAGCATTTGTTTGCTGCTGTTATGCCTTTTTACAAATAAAGTACTTGATGGACGGATCCCCTTGCGAGTGCCGGTTTTTACCTACACCTTTCATTCAATTCCACAAAGGACAAGTGTCCCTCCAGCCTCACCTGCAGGAGAGGGATGAAGTCTTCTTGCTCTAAATAGCTGCAGCCTGGTTTTGCTAAAAGGTAGATGAATTTGGAAGTGTCATCATGACAGTTCTTTAGCAACCTGCAATAAATAATTACATTTTTATTTATTTTATCTTTCGGAATAACATGCGTACATAAAATCTATATTACTCGCCACAAACTCAGCCAACACTGGCATTAAACGTTATCGATTATTGCACTATACTACTTCATGCATGTAATTATTACAGTAGTGTAACTAGGGATGTGCCAGTTCCAAGTATTTGGGACAGTACCTGTCCGTAAACCAGAACTTCCGGGATCAGGAAGCCAGGCGGCAAGTCATTACACGCTGCCCGGGTTCCTGATTGGCCAGGAAGCTGGCTCAATGCTCCCTCATCACCAAGTGAACATGGAGCTGGCTTCCCGGCCTGTCAGGGGGTGAGTCATTACCGCCCCCCCCCCCCCCCGGCTTCCTGACTGTCCGGGAAGCCGGCTCCATGCTCCCTCGTCACTAGGGAACATGGAGCCGGCTTCCTGGCCAATCAGGAAGCCAGGCAGTGAGTCATTACCCGCCCCCTGGCTTCCTGATTGGTCAGAAAGCCGGTTTAAAGCTTCCTAGTCACCTGGTGATGAGGGTGCATGGATACAGCTTCTCGCCTAAGCTGGGTGGCGAGTCATTACACACAACCCTGCACCCTTAACGGGACTTCCGGTATCGACGAGTACCGGAAAAACAAAATTGGTACTCGATATCAAAAAAACGGTATCGGTGCATCCCTAATAATAACCAGCAGTAACTGATAATACTGCTACTATATAAGTACCTAAGGAAACAAAGTGGAAGTGCTATAAACCGGACAGGCTGCTATGGGAACAGGGCCAGTTCTTACTTCAGATCCTTTTATGTCTTTATACATAAAGCTGTGCACAGAGGAAGGGTGACGTGCAAAGTATATTCATTTGGTAACAGATTTCCATACCTTGCATTTCTTACTGTTCTTTGTACTGCTTTATGTAATGATGACAAAATCTATGCCTTGTAAAAGGGAGTAAAGAAGTTGATTATGTCCTTGATACTTACTTTCTACACATTGCAATAAATGAATGTACAGACACAAATCCCGTCCTCTCTCCTCCGGCCGCATTAAACAGGGCTGCTTTCCAGTACAGCGGACAACCACATATCTACAGTGGGGCAGAATGAAGATGATTCAGGTCCGACAGGAGAAAAAAAAGAGAAGACAGACAAGCTGCTCTACTAATGTGCTACAGAAGCAATATGCCTTCCCTATTACATTGCAAGGTCTCAAGATCAGGGCTCTCCTAACCCTCTTGTCTTACACTGTATTATAACTGTACTGTCTGCCTTTTTTCTGCACCCCAGTTCCTATGTTTTTGTGCATAGTTGAGTCACTTAGGCTTGTTTCAGAGGTATGGCTTTTTGGCCGCAATAAAATGGCAGCAGGTGCTCTGGACTGATGAGTCAAAATTGGAAATATTTGGCTGTAGCAGGAGGCAGTTTGTTCTCAGAAGGGCTGGAGAGTGGTACAATAATGAGTGTCTGCAGCAACAGTGAAGGATTGTGGAGGTTCCTTGCAAGTCCGGGGCGACATTTCTGAAAATGGAGTTGGAGATTTGGTCCTCAATGCTGAGAAATACAAGCAGATACTTATCCATCATGCCATACCATCAGTGAGGCGTGTGATTGGCCCCAAATCTTCAGCAGGACAACGACCCCAAATATACAGCCAATGAACTATCTTTAGTGTAAAGAAGAACAAGGAGTCCTGGAAGTGATGGTTTGGCCCTCACAGAGCCCTGATCTCAACATCATGGAGTCTGTCTGGGATTACATGAAGAGACAGAAGGATTTGAGGCAGCCTACAACCACAGAAGATCTTTGCTTAGTTCTCCAAAATGTTTGGAACAACCTACCTGCCGAGTTCCTTCAAAAACTGTGTGCAAGTGTACCTAGAATAATTGATGCTGTTTTAAAGGCAAAGCGTGGTCACACCATATATTGATCTGATGTTTCTTCTGTTCATTTATGTCCATGTTATTAATAAAAATGAAAATTTGTATTTGTGAAAACATTCTTGCTTTACAGCACACCTGCCTAAAACTTTTGCGGTCTGATGCCTTCATGGGATTGCTTGGTTACTGAACTCTACCACCTTCCTTCAAGCCTAGCAGACAGGTAAATTATATAACAATGGTTTGTTTTACCTTGGCAACCTTCCCCATTTCATAAATATCTGCCTTTTCATCCTCCATACTGGCAAAGGTAGCTTCAGCCTTGGTGATGATGTCCTCGTGGTTGTTGGTGGGGTTGGGCAGTCCTCTGGGGAAGTAAAATCGTGGAATGTTTACAGACAGGGAAGGGGCGACTGTTACTTTGTTGGCAGGTGGGGGGGAAGCAGGGCGTGTAATTACTGGAGGGGTGACGGGGACAGGAGGAGGGGTCCCTGGTTTCTTCTCCTGCTTGTTCTGTACCTGGGAGATTATAAAAGGAAGAAAATACAACTTTAGAGGAGCTAGCAATAACAACTTCTAATCATCTAAATCATATAAATATTCTAAACAAAAATGTACAAAAATGTTTCTCTTATCTTGCAAGAGAACATTTATTTTTTCAGGATATGTACATGAAATATTCATCTGAAACAAAGGAACACTAACTGCCATATTTACCTTACATCTGTCGGGATGCTGGGACCCGTAGTGCCACATGCACAATAGATAAGATGCCAGCCACCTATACCCAAGCTAGGTCTGTACACTAAAACATGCGTCTTTGTTCCAACAGGACAGCCAATGTGCCAGCCACAGGACAGGGTCAGAAAAATTAGGTGTAATTTAGCTTCGGAGTTAAAAGGCACATCTGATGCAGGGTTTAAAGTGACTACATTTTCTATCAGTATGCTGAAAAGCATGTTCACTCATCCATTCCATTAAAAGGGGACATTGCACAAACATTCATATAAGAGTTAAGCTGATGAGGAAAAAAGCTAGCTTTCTCTCAAAGTAAAGGCGCAACTGCTAAAAAATTAGCATAATCTCAACTAAATGAAAACCAGAGGAAAAAGATGCACATCTTTAAGAAAACTCAGTTGCTGAGCTAAACATGTCAGATTGGAGGTGGCGGACACCTGTGCAGTAGTGCCTGATGCCTTCCATGCTGAGGGTTTGAGATTTTCTATGGATAACACTTTTCACCATACCCTTCCATCTGTGATATACTAAGAGACCCATTTGGACTTGTACTATGTCTGGATTGATATACACTCTGAACAACAAGGACTCCATAATATTTGGATAAGACCACTCTTTACTTTATATTTGTACATGTCAGACATTAGGTCCGAGGACTTACACAATACAATATTCACATGTCAACATTGTTTGGTGGTGTGCAACAGGGATTGTGATATATTCCACTCCCCAGGATGCACTACTTGGATCAATATTATCTCACTATATCTGTGCCAATTGTGTGTTGGATAAACGTCTGACTATCCATCAACAATTGAATTCCAACAAATCCTGATCCTAGAGGTCTTGAAACTGACTTTTATGTTATAGTGTGGGGAAATAAAGTGGGGAAATCTACTGTTGGACAGTTGTCACCACATGTGTCTGTGTCATTGGAAAGCTATGATGTGTCTTTATTGACAAGAATGCAACATATCACACAATGCAATGTTTCGGGTCACACAAGATCCCCTTTCTCTGGCAAGACATCCTGTGTGACCCTGGCACGTTGCACTTGTGTGATATGTCGAAGTCTTGTCAATAAAGACGCATCATATCTGTAATTGGAGTGCCGGTGTTCTAGTCATATCATGTGCATGTGACAGTGCCATCCGTTGATCACCGCTGCACCCACCTACTCATTTTTAGATGAAGCGGTCAGGAGTGTGATGGGTATATGGACTTCTACTTCCATTGGAAAGCTTCCCCTCTATTCTTGCTCTAAAGACAACTCAAAATTTTGGATTTCCCATCACTTTCTAGACAACTATAAGGGGCAAATACCCCTGGGGGAGGAGGGGAGCAAAGGCAGCAATAAAATCCTGGCAGGTGTTCTATCCATGCCCTACTCTATACAAATTTAAGAAAACATGTTGCCTTAAGATATACTTTAAGAACAAATTAAAAAGTATACTTGCATATAATAAAACACTAAAAACAAAATATTATGCAATGGCCACTGCACAGCCATGTAGGTCATGTCTTTTTTGCCTTTGCACAGCTATGTGGAGGCCATATCTTGCTTGCCTTTGCACAGCTATGTGGAGGTCATGTCTTTCTTGCCTTGGCCTCCACATAGCTATGCAAAGGCAAGAAAGATATGGCCACCACATAGCTATGCAATGACTTTCTTGTCCTGGCACAGCTATGTGGAGGCCATATCTTTCTTGCCTTTGCAGAGCTATGTGGAGGCTATGTCTTTCTTGCCTTTGCACAGCTATGTGGAGGCTATGTCTTTCTTGCCTTTGCACAGCTATGTGGAGGTCATGTCTTTCTTGCCTTTGCACAGCTATGTGGAGGCCATGTCTTTCTTGCCTTTGCACAGCTATGTGGAGGCCATGTCTTTCTTGCCTTTGCACAGCCATGTGGAGGCCATGTCTTTCTTGCCTTTGCACAGCTATGTGGAGGCCGTGTCTTTATTGCAGCATATGACTACTTTTAAATTCAAGTGTATCCAATGACTAGGACTGGTCAGTATACATTAGAAAATGTGGTTACAAAGCAATACACGGTCATGTAGAATGTCAGCAAGCATTGAATACTCAAAAAATACTGCAGGATGAGTCTAACACATGCAGCCCTTCCTACAGAGATGTACGGCTACACGGTAAACAAATTGTCAATAACATTTTTAGACTTTTACAAACTACAGTTAAATGTTTTCTGGCCTTTTTTACACGCTGTACATGCACTATTAGTACACGATGAAAAGCACAGAGAATACATATATATATATATTTATGCACTCCCTAACATTAGTGATATCAAAAAACTTTGCTGGTTTTGACCTGAAGTATCTGCGGTAGTAGTGATGAGTGAACAAACGTTCACACTACAAAAAAAACACTGTAAAAAAACAAACACAAATCTGCTAAATATGAACAAAGCAGCAAACCCCATTGAAATCTATGGGAACCGAATCTTATTTTTTTCCTGGCCCTTTTCAAGGTCTGTTTGCACACAGCGGAGGATCTTGCAATAATTAAGTTAGAACATTATGAGGGACCTGATGACAGAACCTATGTGGGTAAATATATTAAGATGAAAATGATGCAAAGTGCATACTGAGTAAATATATGACTGAAAGAGGAATGAAATGTTAACCTTCCCCCCTCCAAGCAATGTGTTTGGGAAGCTGGGGTGATTGACAAGGTAATACCTATAATTTCAGGCAAGCAGGAAGACTAAGATAGTGGAAAGACAACTTCTATTTTATCCATCTTAAGTTTAAAGGGAAACCAACCGTTTTTTTGTCATATTTTATCTTTTTAAGGTTGCAAAAAAAAAAAAAAAAGGAACATAGGACAATCAGGAGCCAAGAGATGCATTTGATTATCATCTGCTTAGAAGTGATACTGAAGCCCAAATAAGATAATCAAGTGGCCAAGTCCAAAGATATACAGTGTGGAAAATAATGATTTGATCCCCTGCAGATTTTGTAAGTTTGCCCACTTACAAAGAAAAGGTCTATCATTTTTATCTTAGGTGTATTTTAAATGATAGAGATGGAATAACAACCACAAATCCAGAAAAAAACATGATACAAATGTTATAAATTGAGTTGCAGTTCAGTGAGTAAAATAAGTATTTGATCCCCAAGCAAAACACGGCTTAGTACTTGGTGGAGAAACACTTGTTGGCAACCACAGAGGTAAGACGTTTCTTGTAGTTGGTTACCAGGTTTGCACACATCTCAGGGGGGATTTTGGTCCACTCTTCTTTACAAATCTTCTCTAAATCCTTAAGGTTTCTTGGCTGTCGCTTGGCAACTCGAAGTTTTAGCTCCCTCCATAAATGTTCTATAGGATTAAGGTCTGGAGACTGGCTGGGCCACTCTGTAACCTTAATGTGCTGCTTCTTGAGCCACTGCTTTGCTGCCTTGGCGGTATGTTTTGGGTAATGGTCTTGCTGAAAGACCCAATCACGACCCATCTTCAGTGTTCTGGTTTATAGTGGGAGGTTCTAATCCAAGATTTTACAATACGTGACCCTGTCCATTGGCCCCTCAATTCAGGCAAAGTCGGCCTGTACCTTCAGCAGAGAAAAAGCCCCAAAGCATAATGTTTCCACCACCGTGCTGGACTATAGGGATGGTGTTCTTAGGGTCAAAGTCAGCATTTTTCTTCCTTCAAACTCGGCGAGTCGAATTGATGCCAAAGGGCTCAATTTTGGTCTCATCCGACCGCAGCACTTTCTCCCAATTCCAAGCGGTCAGCTGCTGGAATGCACTTTATCGCATCCTGGCCAGCTTCCTGCGTTCAGGGGCGTGGCAGTGCACTAAAGTCAATGGCACACCCCCCGCCCCCAGTGCGATCACCCACACCAGAACGCGTGGGAAAACAAAGCCTGCATTCTGGTCCATTGCAATCTGAAAAAATAGTGCTTGAAGCATATTTTCAAATCGCACTGGACCAGAAGGCACTGTGGTGCCATTGA
The DNA here is from genome assembly GCF_000935625.1 of Nanorana parkeri. NCBI lineage: Eukaryota > Metazoa > Chordata > Amphibia > Anura > Dicroglossidae > Nanorana > Nanorana parkeri. Next base: position 921,814 of record NW_017306707.1, read on the forward strand.
CTTCATTGTACCGCCATGCCCCCTCCTGCTCCTGAACACAGGAAGCCTGCCGGAATGCAAAACAGCAGCTGACCACTCTGGAACACACGGTTTATGGTGTGAATAAGCCCTGAATGATACCCACACAATAGGTTTTCTGATCATTTGTTTCAACATACTATATTTCTATTTGATGTAATAAGACCATCTTTTTAACGATCCTTTGATACACAGTTTTGTATCTTTGTTTAGTTGTTAGTACAGTGTAGTTATTAGATGAGGTACTATAGGAACACACTGAGTGTTTAATAATGATAGGTTAAGTGGTCTGCAGCCCTGACAGCCCTAAAGCATGGTGATCAATGTAAAACGGCTGTTGGATGGGTCATTTTTGTTTTATAATCCAGAAAGTTTCTTTGATTATTTAGCTGCGATACACAACCCCCTCCAGCACTGCATAAAATCACCACAATATTTTTGTTTTTCTTTTTTATATGTTCACCATTAAGTGAATGGGCACACGTTTGCTAGCTAAAACGTAAGAACTGAACGTTCCCGGGGTTGGGCTTTAAAGTGAATTTATACTATCTTGTATTTTATTTTTTTTATGTTCAGAAGTAGTTTCTTTAAAAAAAACAAAAAAACAAAGGCCTTTTCATCAGGTTTCCAGGCAGAAGGTGAAGCACTAGACTTTATATATCAATAAGATTGTGTAAGGAGTAAAGGGCCTTAGATTGTGCAGTCAGTACATTCTCCTCAAGAACAATTTCAATGGGAACCACGTAGTTCCAAGTAGTACACATTGAAGAGAGGCAATTGGAACTTGGCTGCATGGTTTAGAGATTCCACTCATGGAAGGACAGGCCAGCTGCTTGCCACTGAAGTTTTCAATAAAGCAGAGCCTCTCAAACAGGAACACAGCTACAGGAAGTGTAAGAGGTGTAGACTGGAGCGGACACTGTGGTACTGCGGGGAATGAGTTGCTAGCAGATGATGGATCACATATGAGATGGCAGAAAACTTAGAAATGTTGGACTCTATGGGGCCACAAGTGTAGACTGTAATGATGGGGACAGTCCCTAGGGCAATCCCAGTGGGGGCCAACTCTCCTTGGCACATTTGAAATGCTGGAAAAAAAATTAGAATGTGCTGAAAGTCCGCTATATGAAGCTCTTCCCATTTTCAAAATGTTACCCCTTTCTCTTTTCATAGGATGTTGCAGCTGCTGGAAAACACTGTGCTACTACGACCTAGAGTGTAAGTTTAAGAATGGCTATTCCTATCTCCTCATGCTACAAACCTACAACACATACGTTTGCACAGGGCCCACCAACAACTCAAACTGACACTAGAAACAGATGTGTGTCAATGAAAAGGTTGAAGTTGCAAACTTCTTTCGTCATAAGGAACCGGACACCGGCACTGAATACATAGTGAGGTGAAAAGGGTCAGGGAGTCCCAAGGAATTTTCCCACCTCATACAAGAAGTTTCAAGGAAGCAGCGAGTACTGTGTACGTGATCACTTGGGGTAAAGATATTTTGGGTTGGTGAGCAATCTGCAGAAGCAGCATTAATAGGCTACTGTTGGTGACAATGAATTAATCTGCACCTGCTGCTTACACAGCATGGGGGGCGCGCATCATTGTAGCCATTTACGGGAGACAAATCTTTATAAGAATACGTATTCAGCTCGTCGGTTTACCAGGAATAAAGGCCATCACTACAGCTAGCCACACCAACCATTTTTTTTAGACTAGCAGAAAAGTGTGCCCAGAGCAAGGAAGGTTGAGGATATTGTGAAAAATCTTAAGGAAGCATTTCAGCACAGAATTAGGCAGTATGTGCAGGAGAGGAGTAGAGGGTTTGACATTAGCCGCATGCGTAGGAGAGGAGTGGGCACATTATGACACGGGCAGTATGTATAGGAAAAGAGTGCAGAGGGTATGACAGACAGTATGTGCAAGAGAGGAGGCTGAAGGGTATTACAGTGAGCAGTACGTGCAGGAGGAATGTGGAGGGCATGACCGTGGCAGTATGTACAGGAAAGAAGTATGGAGCATATGACAGCAGTATGCAGGGGAGGGGTATGCCATGGGGCAGGATGTATAGGACAGGAGTGCAGTGGGTATGACAGCTGGCAATATCTGCAAGAGAGAACTATGGATGGCATGGTAGCAGGCAGTATGTACAGGAGAGGAGTGCCAAGGGCACATAGGGCAGTAAGTGTGGGAGAGAAGTGCAGAGGGTATGACAGCAGGCAGTGTGTGCAGGTGAGGACAGAGGGTAATGACATGGGGCGCTACGTACAAGAAATGCAAGTACTCTTTTTAGAGACAAACAAAAATTAAGAACAGAGTTTTCCATCTCATGTGAGCCAGCTCGGTGGAAGCCTGAAGGTGGGAACCTGCCAGTGCTCAAAACCAAACACTTGCAGATTTCCAACAAGGCATCATGACACACCCTTACTACAAGATGGCTGTGAAAGTAACAGCTCAACCCCACACATATCTCTGTAATGTACAGTGGCAAAAGTCACTGTTATACTGACTTGCAAAGTGGGCAGAGCAGTGGCTTGTGGGGAGCACAGAGTACTGTAAAAGCTGGTCTTACAAATCCCCGGGAGCTTAGCAGTGGGCTGCTGTAGTAAGGCTTGGTGAAATTAGGCACCAGCAGGATGAAGCTCCATTCATCAGCTTCTCTACCTCTCATGTATGCGGGGCCTAGTTTCCGCACCAGCAGTAGAAAACTTTTCACTTTCACTACTGACACCACCTGCCTTGTCCACCCTTAGGTGAGTCAAAGCTCTATGAGCAACTTTATTGAGAGAAGCGCTGTGGGAGAGGGCACATTGGTTGGGGGGGATAGGTCTAAATGGGGGGCATTAGCCAGGGAGGACTAAGAGGGGGTGCATTGACTGGGAGACGCAGAAGTGACAGTGACAAGGGAATGAGAGCAGGTACTTGGGACAGTAGTGGATTGGAGAAGGTGGCTGATCAGTGGTTTACACAGTACTTTTGTTAGTCTAATACCTGTCAATATAGCAGAAGAAGTAGTAGGGAGTAAAAGAGGACGTGGAAAAGAAATTGCTACTGGAGGCAGGATCTTCCTCTGGCAAAATAAAACTCTGGTTTAGGTATTATCCTCAATAGAAAACGGACTGCTGAAAAAAACAAAACTCTAACTTACATTTTATAATAGCGAAAGGTGAAAACATTCGGTTCAGCTAACCTTTCCTCATAACTGATGTCCTTCATTATGTTAGAAGCTCTTCTCTGTGCTCTAATTCTACAATACTTTTCTAGACTCTTGCCCAAAGCTGATCTTGCCCAAAGCTGAATTCCACGTGAGGTCTTACTAATGGTTTGGATAGCGGCAAGACAATGTCCCCAAACACTAGGCCTCTTAATATAAGTAACTTGTTTGCTGTGTGGAGATGGGACAAGGTTTCAGAAGGACGACATTCACTGCAGCCCTTCACCGATCTGGCCTTTATGGCAGAGTGGCTAGACGGAATGCTTCTCTTCAGTGAAAAACACATGAAAGCCCACTTGAAGGACTAAGACTGAGGAACAAAGATTTTCTGGTCTGAGTAAACCAAAATGTAACTGTTTGACCTAAACAGTTCTGTCTGGGGGAAACCAGGCACCACTCATCACCTGCCCAATATCATCCCAACAGTGTAGCATGGTGGTGGCAGCATCAGGCTGTGTGTGGTGGGTGTGTGTGTGTGGGGGGGGGGGTTGTTTTTCAGCAGCAGGGGCTGGGAGACTGGTCATGGCTAAGGGAAAGCAGAATGGAGCAAAGTACAGAGATATCCTCAATGAGGGGTCAGGACCTCAGACTGGTCCGAAGATTCACCTTCCAACATGACAATGATCCTAAGCACACCCAAGAAAACACAGGGGTGGCTTAGGGACAACTCTGTGAATGTCCTAGAGTGGCCCAGCCAGAGCCCTGACTTGAACCCTATTGAACTTCTCTGGAGAGACCTGAAAATGGCTGTCCACTGATAGTCTCCTTCCAAGCTAATTGTGCTTGAGAGGATTTGCAAAGAAGGATTTCTGAAAAATCCCATAATCCAGGTGTGCAAAACTTGCTGCTTCATACCAAAAAGACTTGAGGCTGTAATTGCTGCCAAAGGTGCTTCAACAAAGTACGGAGTACTTCCACAGGTCTGAGGATCGGGTGAGTATTTCTTCTTTATTTTCAGCCCATAGTAAAATGAGCAGTTAACCCTTTGCAGTGCAGGGGTAGCCTCACCACAAGGGTTAAAGTCCACCTCCAACAAAAAAAGTTTTTATTTTGTTTTGGATAGCGTAGCAAAGTGTTTGAGCTTTGACAGTTTTTTTTTTGCCATAAGTGTCCCCATCCAGGAGATCTCTCCCCACAATGAATATGGACTGGTACGTCTTAGGAGAAAGTGGGCATTGGAAGGCTTGGTTGCTTAGCATTATGGATAAACTTGATCTAAAGGTCTGGATGGTAGATACATGTTGAAAAGCATTGTTCAAATGCTTTTACATCTCACACTATTAAGCCTAGATACTATTTATAGTGCTTGCATTTATCGCTTAGCTTGGCCAATCTCAGGAGCCAGAAAGCTAAATTTACTTGCAGAGAACTAACAATGTGAAGAGAAATGAGATCACATTGTAAACCGTCATCTCTAGTCAGAAATATGGTCTTCTAAGCAGTAAACTTTCAGAAAAGGCACAGTGCTAGAAAAAAAAAAACAACCCAAAACTTCGACCCCTACTGAGTCTCTTGCACTGTAAGAACAAACAAATCAGTACACGTAGAAGATACCCAGTTTCCAAAGCAAAAGAATACTGGATACTGACGATGAAGAGGTTATAAAATGCAAAAGGTAGGACAAGAATCTGGTGCCAAGAGAGATTGAAGGCAAAAAGAGAAGGGGACAAGGGGGGCTTAGGACAGACTTGGTGTGTTAAAAGTCCATGAGATAAAAGCGTATAAATCAATTAAACTGACTAGACAACATAGTTTTCAACAGACATTTAAAGCGACACTAAACTCAGGAATTAAACCTTAAAAATACATTTTAAGTACATTAGCTATATTCAATACTGTATCTTATTTGTGTATGACTCAGCTGTAGGTCCCCAAATCATCTCTGAATTGGTGCCGAATCTGTCCTTCCTTCCAGAGGTTGACTACTTACGGAATTTCCATTCCATAGGTATAGTCCTGGCAATATTGTATGGTAAATACATTTACCAACCATTTATTATTTTATGCGAGAGTTTAAATAATGAAAAATAATCATTCCCAATAAGGCTGTAACCTATATAGAGGAAGGACCCTTACCATACCAGAACACAGCGTTGCAATTCATGTATAGCGCAACATCGACTAGTGATCTACGTGCCTTTTCTAAGTGTTCCTTTTGGAAATGTTTCATCTTTACAGCTTTATGAACAAGGGCAGTAGAATCAGAAATAATTTTTAATGGAAATATTTTAAAAAGTTATGAATGTTCTCGGTCTATAAGTACTTTAAAAAAAACATGTTGCCTCCATGGTCTTCCTAAATAAACCCAAAAAGTATACCAACCCATGATACTACACTACTGTACTAACTAGGTCATCAATATATTAAGTATGGTTTTCTAACATTATATTCTACATTATTTTTAAGGGTTTGGCCAGGCATTACCTAATTTTAACCCTAAAATTGCCCTCTCCCCCAAGTCCAGCAATTTATTTTACCTTGCTCCTGAAGTGCGGAACAACTTTTTTTAACTTCCTCAGACATCACCACCAGGCTTATAACATTTCTGCAAGGTCACCCGCTAGGAGCTTATGCGGGCACGCCTACAGAACTTTTTCTCCCAAGAGATCTTTCTTTGGAATCAAGGCAGTAGCATTGTTACTTGCAGGAAAATAAATCAATGGAAGCATGTAGAATGGGATATAAAGGGTGTGGGATAGGCAGAGTTCTGTAGACCAATGGGCAGGACTGATAATGCTACCTAGGACTTTATTCCAGGAACATCGCTGCGTTGTCAGCCGAAACATGAAGTTCCCAAATTAGGTATTTTTCTGTACTTGCAAGAAATAGGGGGATATGTACATTTATTGCAAAAAATGTAGAAAATTGTGGTTTTTTTGAGCCACGATCTACACTTTAAGGGCTTTTTCAAACCATGTCCGGATCATGTCTAGACCAGAACAGTTTGTTCCCGGACCAAAAAAGCATCCCAATAGTATTTCTGGGCTCTGTTTACACCAGTGCAGTTCGTTCCGGACCAGGCAAAAATAAAAATACTGCTTGTCACATTTTCTCTGGTCTGGAATGCACAAAAATGCATGCAAAAGCACCTGAAGGCCCATTTCAAGCAAAACAAAAAAAACAAACGTGCAAAATCGTGGTAAAATCGCGGCAAAAACACAATGCCCCGCATTGCAGATCTGGTCCGGAAGATGGTGTGAACCTGGCCTAAGGGTATACTTTTCTTCATAAATAGTTGGCTTTCTTCATAGAGTAAAATTATGAACTGTAGCATGCAACCACATTCTCAATAAATGTGCAGATTTACTGTCCCTGCGCCATAGCAATATACCCCAGGAATGGGAGCATCTTTACCATTCCACTTGTACAAATGTTCCTATTCCTGGAGTAATCCCATATTTGGAGAGGTAATCCTCTAAAGCACTACAGTTTATGAACATGTCTTGATAGCTAGGCTTGTACCCCCTTCTCACTGGACATGGCTTGGAAAAACGGCACTGGAATGGATTGACTGCAAACCCAGGAACAAGCCCAGACCTGAGCCGCAACCTGGCATGAGGCTGCACTGATAGCTATGTACATTCAAGAAAGCCTGACACTGTTCACTGGTCACTATTTATAGAATCCGCAGCATATGTGTGCACATTCTTCTCCAAGATGGCATGCTAGACTCTCCACCAGCTGTGTACTGAACCCTGTGTACACAACTGATACAAGATTATGGCCAGGCCGGGTAACTAGATGTGCTTGTAGTTATGTCATTTGTAAACTTATTTCAAAAGCATGGTGAACTCAGACAAATTAGAAATGCAATTTTAGGCAATATATTATGTTAAGATTGAATAAACCTATTATCTATAACAGGGCTCAAAATTTCAAGTCCTGAGCTACTAGCCAGGCCTTAAGAGTCACTAGCCACCAGTTGCCCCACCCAACCCTTACCCTGCCCCGGCCTTAACTCCGCCCCTAAACACACCCTCTTAAATAATCTTATGATAATTCTTATCTTCTGATCGTTGCCGCTTGTAAACGGCAGATTAGGGATTCCTGCTGCAGGAAAACGCAAGTTCCTGACGCAGGAATCCCTAATCACACCTGAAATATACTGTAGGTGTGAATGGGGCCTAATATACACATACACTAAAGGTGCCCATAAACCTGCCGATTATCGTACGATAATCGGCAGTTGTATGGGCAGCGTGCAACCGCATCTACTGTAAGGTCATACGACTTTCGTCTTCCAAGCACGCTGGAAAACCTGCCGAAAATCGTACGATTTTTGGTGGGTTGGTGGCGTGGTCGGAAGAAGAATGCCGCACGGGCCAAGCACACACTGCCGGCTCAGCACTGCAATCATCGCAATCACACACATAAAATATACTCCCCCTTATCAACCCCCCCCACATATAATAATACACTCCCCCCTTATTAACCCCCCCCACACACACAAAATATTACACTCCCCCTTATTAACCCCCCCACACATAAAATAATATGCTCCCCCTCCTAAGCAGTCCTCATTAATCACCCCCAGATAACCACTGATCGATCCTACTCGCATACATTCTTTCCTGTGGCCGGAGCTCAGAACTGTCAGAGCTCCGGCCGAAGGAAACCAAGGCTAACAGGAGCTGCTCTGCGGTCTGCATCCGACACAGATGCAGACCGTGGAGCTGCTCCCGCAAGTTAGGTACGCGGTCTGCAACCGTGTGCCTGACATGTCAGCTGGCCAGTACTATCCGGCTGCATAATAGTGCTTGTATGTCTTATACCCTCCCCTAGCCCCAGATGCATACATATAGTCATCCCACAGCTGCAGGCTGCCACAAGGTTTACAGTCTTCATTAAAATCTTTGTAGGAATCTATTGTGCAAATGCAATTGGCACAGACTTCTATAGAGTCATCTCCCAAGGCAAGAGGTTTCCCCACAAAAGTCTAAGGGGATCTGGTGTGTATACACGGCTGGCACGAAGACGCTGCGGCAGGCTGCAGCTGTGGGTTGCCTGCAAGTATGTGTCTGGGGTAGGAGAGCAATTAGGGTAAAACCCTATCTCATTGTGCACGTATCCTATAAAGCCTGGAGAAATCCCAGGAGCCAGGTAGCCAATGCTGCATATCATTTACAGCCGGCACGTAACTTTTGAGGTTCTCTCTAGTTGTAATCAACGGAGCTGGCGCCTAAAAAAATCCGACTCGCTCCTAAATTCCATATTAGTTTGTCCATCCCAGCTATATAGTGTAAACCCAAAGCCTTTAAGTTTTCTATAGAGCTGAGAAGGGGGTTAGAATCCCTGGCAGGTTATTATTGCTTGCAGCACATCAAACCAGACCATACAGACCTCCTGAGACCAATTTATAGTTGTGGGTGCATGGCTAAAATCGGGTTGGTAGCACAGTGTAAATCCAAATATATAAAAAAGTCAGCACACAAACTTGAAATTTCCTACAGTCCCATATCTGTACATATCACAAAACATTTATGTGCCACAGACGTTGCAATTGTAACATTCAGGGCAGTTTTTCCTATCACAGATTTCAAATAGTGTTTTCTTGTATTTCTCTGTGATCTGCTCTAATAAGGAGATCACAGATTTATGGTTGGTTCTGTACTGATATGGGACTACAGTAAAATATCATCTCTCTGGAGTTGTTTTCTAGATTTAGGTTTTTATTGCTAGGTCTCCTCTTGGCAAATGAAGTCTTACTTACAGAACGTGATAGAAAATCCAATATTGAGTTGTCACAGGGACAGGAAATTATTCAATGTGGAAACCTGTTCTGATGAACAGTCTGAGAGGAGATACCCCCCTTGCTTCTGAGAGATCTCCTCTTCCTACTGTGTCTCTAGAACAGGAAAGAAAGGGAAACGTCCTTGATAGGACACAGCAAAGAGAAAAAAAAAAAAATCATACTTTATGATTTATAAATCTTTTTAGCTATACATACACTTTAAATGCCAACTCCAGGAAAATGAAAAAGGTTTCCCTTGCAGTGGGGCTAGCCCCACACTAAAGGGGTTAAGTTATGCCTAGGACAGGAAAAAGCTGTTTTACTTACCCAACTCCCGCTCACCCGGAAGTCGGCACTCTACTCTTCTTCCCTCCACTCCGGCTGTGAAAAGTGTCCCTCAGCGTCCTCACATAGAAGACTGCATTGTACTTGATTACGTCAGCGGTCCTTAGAGGGAAGAAGAGACTGCGGGGAGAGATCTAGCAGCCTGGAGGGAGCCAGTGGGAATCGGGTAAGTAAAATAATGTTGTCCTTTTCCCTAGTTAGAAACGACCAGTTAACCCTTGCAGTGCAGGGACAGCCCTACTGCCAGGGAAAACCGTTCTTTTCCATGGAGTTGGGCTCTAACTTTGCTGCACTCATTCGGCATCGATATGCCTAGTGTAATGTGCAATCACACACTTAAAGGCCAACTGAAGTTTTAAAAGAAAATTGCACAAAACAGGTTTTTAATATCCAACCTCTTACATTAGTGTAATGATGCCGCACCACCAGTACTACACAGCCTGTCCTCCACCAGTATACTGTTGCTATCTGTGCTGCTGGTTCTGCAGTGCTCCAACGCCTCTAATTGTGTCAAAGCTCTCCAATCAGCAATACTCACCCCTCCAGCTGATGAATACATCATTGCAAGAAATTATATTGATTTAGGGCAGGTTCACACCATTTTCCAGACTAGATCTGAAACACAGTGGATTGCGTTTTGCCGTTTTTTTTTTTTTTAGCTTAAAATGGGCTTTCAGGTGCGTTCCAGTGTGCATGTATGCGTTTTTGATGCATTTTCCATGCCACACAAAATGAGACATGGAGTATTTTTCTGGTCTGGAACAGAGTGTGCCGGTGTGAACAGAGGCCAGAAATAGCATAGGGATACATTAGGATCAATCTGGTCTGGTGATAATCTGGATGTGGTGTGAATGGGCCCTTAGTGTTTTTATATTTGCCTGGGGGTCAGCTTTAATAAAGGTGCAGCTATCACAATGGAAGCAGCCAATGTAAGTTAAAATGTTATGAAGGATGCAAGCAATAAATTCAGCAAAAACCTGTGCCAACGCCAACAAGTCCCCCATTTCCATTGCTATTAATCCCTTAAAATTGGGGGGAGGGGGGGATAAATAAAAAAACATTCCAAGAATAGGCTCCTACCTTGCTGTCTTGCAGTAGTGAGCACAGAGTATAGCAATCCACACAATGGACAACACTAAACTGTTAAAAGTTTACCCAATGGTAATTGCAATGTATGGTAATTGGCTGCTTTTTTGTGTGCTAACCCGCTTTTGGACTCAGACCTGTGTTTAACCGCTGTTTAATAAAGCAGCCAAACTTTTTATACAGCAATATTCAGAGACTCCGTGCCAAGGATTCCCTATGATTCTGCAAGTTATTGTGTTACATTATTTATTTTAGCAGAGACCAGTGTGGCATGCCAGGCAAACACAGCTGCAAAGAGACACAGCAAATAATACCCAGTGCCTCTGCCCGGTGCCACATTTCACCTACAAATAGCCATTCTAGCAACATTACTTTCTATTTTGTACACCTATTTTTACCAGCAGCAAGCAATGTCATCAGTTTGCCCAAAGACAGACTAGTGCTGTCCGGTTTCTGCAGTTTAAGAATACCCCCATAAAATGTATCCAAACCCAAAAGCAAAAATGAAAGGGAGGTTTAGATCAGCACAGTGAGGAGGGAAAGGGTAAAGAACTTTCAGAAAATGCTGTTTGAAAGTTTCTTTACTTTTTAAGCTAAAATCACAAGGCAATTATAAATGTGTTTAAAGGAGAACTATGGAGGTGAGTGCTTTTCACTCACCTCATAGTTCTAGCCGACCTGTGACAATGAGACTGTCACAGGTCGGCTCAGTAGATCGGGAGGTGAGCGAACACATACCGGCATTAGCTCACCTCTCGATCCTGTCACGGCTCTCTGCCGTGACAGGGGAGGGGCTGGATTCCCCCCTCCCCGCTCCGATCCGCCAGCGCTGACTAGCAGAACGGACGGGGGAGGGGGCGGGTACAGCTGGCTCTGCCTCTAGATAGGCAGAGCCAGCTGTCGGTCACGCAGCTGGGCGGATCCAGACATAATTGTCAGGATCCGCTTCAACTGCGGCGTCTCAGTATACCGCGAGCTACAGCTCGCGGTATACTGAAACCTAGGGTGACGGGAGGATGCTAGTTTGTGTCCTCCCGTTACCCTGAGAACTATGGGGAAAAGCCTGAACCCCATAGTTCTCCTTTAATATATTGCATAACTCTGAATTAAGCACACCACTACACCAGGCACATGTACTGTAGTGTGCTGCAATGCGAGTCCATTGGCACCTGCTGTTCTTGTGCATTAGGGTACCATTCTAAATGAATGGCACCACAAAGTACCGGAGTGCTTTGAGTTATCAATGCAGTAAAACACATTACTGTAATGCCTTGGTCTGACGGAGGCCTGATGGCTAACTATACTTTCAATTAACTTATCCCTAATGACCTCCCTCCCCATGGTAGCTAACTTAGATCAAGCAATGCGGTCCAGAAGCCTACACCATATCTGGTGGTGCTCAATCTATGAAACCTCTTTTAAGGCTTACAAGTAGACAGCTTTTGTATACAGGCCTACAGAGAACTTATTACCCCTGGAACTCTACACTCTGACATTGCATCTTGGTGTCACCCAGCACCCCTACTGCACTACGGATTGTGAAAATCCCAGCAACCCCCGACACTGCACTTTCCTGCCAGTTAGCAACTCTGCCACTGCATATTCCTTGCAGAGGGAAGGAAAGGTGGAGCCTGGAATTTATGGGCTCTCTATCCACTTCCTCCTCCTCCTGATGACATCACCCCTTCCCAATGGGAATGGCCAGTCCTCAGGCCTTTGGGGGGCACTGTGCACATTGTGTGTGTTCCTATGGGAATGGGGGGGAACACACTTAGGGGCTGAAAGCTAAACACTGAACCTGCCCACCAGCTCCATTACTACCAATGTGGCAGACATTTTCCAGAAGTCCAATATACAACATCCAGTAACATTTATTTCTTACTTTAAGTTAAGCAGTTTATTTAGAAAACAACACTACTATTTTAGTCCTCCCTCCTAAACCTTTTACCAGTCTATTAATATTTTGAACATACAATCTCTATAATCAGGCTGAAACTAAGAGGGAAGGAAAGGAACATTCCATTTACTTTCATTTTTTACATTAATAAGATGTAAATAATAAAATCTCCTCTTAGAATCACCATGCAATTCTCCATGGACTGTGCCCATTATTAAAAGACATGTCAGAGAAGACCTTGAACCTGGCAAGTACCATTATATACCAGAGAAGAGGTATAGGATGTCAGATAAAAGGTCCTCTGGACCTCCTAAACTCTCTAGTAGTTAATGAATTAACAGTATGCTGCAGGAGCACTCAGTGATTACATCATACAGAGCAAACTGTCATAATAAGTGCCCCCCCCCTACAAACCGCTCTTCACAGCTCCGCCCAGCTGTTCCGATCTATAAAGCTCAACTCCACCCATCCCTGCTAATACATGTGCCTTTAACTGCTCCTCCTTTAAATGTCTACCTTATACCACAACTTCTAACTTTGCAGATTCAGATTATTTGGTCTATTACACCCAATTAGTTTTCAAGGAAGTCCAATAAGCAAATGTGTTCAATACCCACTGTAATAAATCACAATCCACCTATCATCCAATCAGAAGAAAATTATTGCCAACTGATTGCCAAGAGTTACTGCATTTTACTGTAATATTAAAGTTTATTTGTTTAATGTTTTTAAGTGTATGGGTGGAAGTTACAGCTTTTTCAAACATGCGGCGTATAAAATTCATTTAACAATTATTTCCAATTTTTTAATACTAAAACCCACTGCAATTCTTCCTCCCGACTGTAGCTTTAAAATCAAGGCAGTTCTCTAAATGTACTACAGGCTACACCAGAGGAGATGCATTACCAGCCCAAAAACACACAATAAAATTCAATGTCCTACTGCCAAACAAAAAACCCCTGCTTCAGCCCTGACCAAAAAAGAAGTTTCAAACCTGAGCTTGTTGAAAAGACTTGATCCTCTTTTTAAATCGGGATGGGAGCACAAAGTCACATCCCCTTGCAAGAAAGGCCAACTCCCCCCTTAAATCGGGGTCCTTTCTCAGCGATGTGTCCTTAATCATCATCTTGGAAGACCAGCTCTCAAGACGGCAATTTGGAATATGGGTGCTTTCAACAAGAAAGGGACGGGAGTTCAGGAGTTTTAGATTTTCTGCTTTTGCTTAAACTCCTTGTAGCAAGGAGAGTCCCTGAGTCTCGCGATCTAAGGCTGGTGCTGGGCTCCAAGACGCCAGCATCATACAGCGACACAGAGCCCCACGCTTTTCTTGTTCTGACAAAACCAAATTCTTAGCTAGAACAAAACTTGTCTTTTTCTGAGTTCTCCCAACACTGAGCAGCTGAGAAACATGACCTCGGAATAGTGCTGCTGTGTGACAGACAGCCAGTGCTGGCCTGGGATGGTGGGGGCAGTGGGGGAGTGGGAGCCTAGAGGAAGGATTCTGGGAAAGGAAGCACCCAGTGGCTGCCGGCTGTTGCTAAACTTAGACACTTCAGAGCAATGCACTTAATATAAAGAGTCTTCCCTGGTTGTGTTTACTTTATAATGTACTTAATCATTTAAAAAAAGGTCAGTCCTGGAGAAGAACACATCAATGACAAAAGCATAAAGGGTTAAAGAGTCATGCAAGCAATGAAACCTTCCTCTGTGACATACTGAGAATGCTTAGAAGGACCTCTGCATTCCTGCATCAAGCCTTTCACATATGCAGTTATGAATAGTGTTCCAATACTGTGTTCCAAAGCACATTCACTTTTCAACCGTATATTTTAAGTTTGGAGAACATGTCTCACATCTTCAGGATAGCAAGAGAAATACTGCTAATACTATTTAGGGAACGCTTCAACAGTGCGAAAGTCAACATCTGCTCAATGAAACTTCAAAGTAGATTGTAAACCTCTACTGACATTTTGCTAAAGCACAATAAAGGGAATTAATCAAAACTGGAGCAGATAACCACTGGAGCAGTTGTGCATGGCAACCAATCAGCTTATCTTTCATTTTCAAATGCTAATGAACAAACTGAAGAGAGAAGCTCTGCACCCTTTGCAGCCACTTTCGGTCTACACTGCATGGCATTTGTCATGGATGGGATTCTCATTAGAGCTGCAGCTAACGATTATTTTCAAAATCGATTAGTTAGCCGATTATTACGTTCGATTAATCGGTTAATCGGATAAACAATAAAAGTGTAAAATTATACAGCAATGAATGCAGAATGCACCGACTATAGAGGACTACAAATCCCAGAGGTGACAACAATGGACCATGACTTGAAAAAAGTCTGTTAAAACAAGCACATAGGGCAATGGTGGCGAACCTTGGCACTCCAGCTGTTTTGGAACTACAAGTCCCATGATACATTGCAAGGCTCTGACAGCCACAGACATAACTCCCAGAGGCAGATGCATGTTGGGATTTGTAGTTTTGGCACAGCTGGAGTGCCAAGGTTCGCCACCACTGCCATAGGGTCTCCATCAAAAGTTTGTGTGACAGCGTGACAATGCAGTCCATAATAGAAATCACCAGCACTTGAAGATATGTGCAAGAATTAAAGCACTTTATTAAATTGTCACATGCGTCAAACAGCCAACGTTTCGGGGCCACGCAGGGTCCCTTCTTCTGGGCGACATAGTGACGATGCAGGTGCACAACTTGAGGGACAGTGTTACCATATGTGACAACATATGTCCCTCAATATGTGCCTGAATTAAAAAAACACAAGTATTTTATTTTAGTGAAAACTGCAGAATTAAAAATATTGAAAACTATTCTGAACTTACATTATGTTAGTGACGGCAGCAGCCACAGGAATTTAGCATGCAAATACTTCATATACTAGAAATCTTTTTTTTTTTAATATGTACTTCCTGTTATCCGCATCACTCCGAGTGGAATGTTTTCTGATGTATCTGTGCTCATTAAATCATTAAAAGGTTTTTTTTAAAGGTTTAAAGTTGGAAAAATAAAACAAATGTTACGTATCTGGTATCAAAGAACAGTGGCACAAAAGTACAAAATCTAATTCAGGAGTGTACAGATTAAAACAGAAATTTTAGGAGTCAACTCGATTGACAACAACTAGGGAAAAGCTCAAATGTAATTTTATGGCTGTAATTTTTAAGGAGCACTGGCTATCTGGCTCCTGGGATTTGTCCAGCTCTGATCTAAAAAATTTATAAAACAACTTATGCTAACTAGAGATTAAAACAAGAAAAAAAGGGGGGTCCTAGATAAAATTCCTCATACTGACCACTGAACAGAGTGCTGCATTTGTTAACACAGAACCATGGCACAACCTTTTTTTCCTATAGTTCTTTTTAGGGTCAAAAGGAGGACATATACAAATGTCCTCCAGTGACCCAAAACGCACCTTTTCCTGTAAATGTTGAACCTGGTCTCATCCCCTCCCAATGTATTGGTCACGGATACTGCACACCACATTAAAAGACCAATAGGGGAGCTTAGAAGATGAAAAGTAGCAGGTCAAGCTTGACTTTTACAAAGTCCACATTTTCCTATAACTCATAACTTTAGTAGCTTCTTGACTTAGAGCAGCTAACTGAACAAGCTACTTGGTTGAGGTGGAACATCCTTTACTATTACAGAACAAGTCCGAATGAATTTGACCAAATACCATGACCTGGCTAAATGAGAACTTTGACAAACATAACTTCAGCTGGCTATTTCTCTATATCCATTTATTTTGACATGTGGTTTCCACTAAAGGTTTATCGATTTACTCCTCATATGCTCTGTTTCAATTACCCCAAGGTTGTGAAAAGTTTACTTTAAAAGCAAAAAGCTTGTAAAATAACCATGTATCTGGCAAAATAGGATACACACAGGCTTTCATAAATATGGCCTACTCTGACACAGAAATAAGATTCAACTTCGCGGTGTAAATAAATTATGGTACATCTGCACTGAGATCAATAGAGAGGCTGCCACTCTTGACCTCCTCCATAGTTGCCTGGCTGTCTCTGACTGCAATACTTTCAGAGATACAGACTTAAAAAAATGTAGATAAGAACAGTCAGACATCTTAATCTGCATACATGTTCCAGGTTAGTGGCTCAGAAAATACCGAAGAACTTTGATCAGCATGACAGCCAGGCAACTGGAATTTTCATTAGGTCCACAGTGGAAGAAACGCGTCATGTGGAAATATGGAAGTTGCCAAAGTCTCTAGGATTCATGCATAGTAGAGAGAAGGAAAACAAGAGGTGCAGTTCTATAGCAACCACCCTAAAGTGTATTATCGTCAAACCTACAAGTGAAAAAGTCAGTAGAAGGAATATCACCCACTTTACTTCCTCCAGAGAGTTAGAGTGTGTAAGGGTTAGCTCCAACCCCATCTAAAACTCTTCTTCCCCTTCAAGCAGAATAGGAAAAGTTTAGAACCTCTGTTGGTTTTTAATGTTCGGAGTATCCTTGTTGGGCTTTATGCCAATGTTTCATGATGTCCTGTGCATAAGAAATACTGTATTTAACAAGCTTACTTTAACAGTGTACGGAGCAAAGAAAAGAGGCCAGTGAATAGCAGTTATAATGCAGGCCCTGTGGGCAGCAAGGAGAATGCTGTGCTGAGTAGTGAAATAATCTAGGTGTCCTAAATATAGGCCACACCTGTCACTTTGCCAGTCTTGTCCTTGCTGGGGCTTTGAAGAGGTTTCCGTTTTCCATTAATGAAATTCTGAGCTCTGCAGTCAGGTCCACGGACTTGTAACAAGAGGGCACTCGGGGCCCCATTTACAGATGAGTGCATTGCAGGCTTCACCAGGAGGAATCACTGGAGAAATGGAATCTTAGAATTAGTTAGTGTGATCGTTCTAGTGGAAGGCAGCACAGAAAGTATTTATACCGTATGTAAAGATACGCAATATCTTCCTTCGCATGAGTGTGGGTGACTTTCAAGCTCAGGAATAGCTCCATCCCCTTGTAATAACCTATATACCCCATTATCCTGCAGACTTCAGACTGGTTTATTGCTGTCACAGGTCCTTCCTCTTACTTGATGGTGGTGGTGTATCCTCCTAAATGGAGTAGCACTCCCATAATGAGGCGTGATGATGCTCAGTCCAGGAGTACTGCGACGATTGGAGACATGGAGTGGCAGAGATGAACTGATGGGAACAGATCCAGATTGATGACAAGTATCGCTGCCTTTATTTATTTTGACACATTTAAGGCAGCATTTTGAAACATTGCTGGAGTTCCACTTTAACTGCTCACTCATTGGCTTCTAATAGAGCTGAATAAACAACAGAAAATCCAGCAAGTTGGAGCTGCAACTAACGATTACTTTCATAATTGATTCGTTGGTGGATAATTTTTTCAATTAATCGAAAAAAAAACAAAAAACTATCGCCTAACCGTTTTTTGGCCATAGTTCTCTACAGGGTCACAGGAGGACATGTACTAATATCCTCCAGTGACCCACAACTCAGTATATATAGCGGGTTATTGCCTCTGGATAGGCAGAGCCAGCTGTCAATCCCGCAGCTAGGTGGATCTAGACAGTATTGTTTTGGGTCACGGGAGAACGCTAGTTTGTGTTCTCCCGTGACCCTTAGGAGAACTATGGGGAAAAGCCCTGACCCCATAGTTCTCCTTTAACTTTTTTGGGTATTTTTAAATTTTACCTTTATTTTTATCCATTTTTTCCTCATTACCTTCATAGCTATCACATGGGGGCTCACACGCCCCCTACGTGATAGCACATTAGAAGGGACAGGTTCTCTTTAAGGTGACATTAGGGGTCTATTAAACCATTAGGGTCACCTTTCCACTGCAAATGAGTGATTCAAGCACACATGGCTTGAATAGCTTCAGCCAGGAAATTGTAAACACAGCAGGCAGTGGGTGTGTGCAAAAGCCAGCCTGCTATTGCAATTTGAAATAGCCAATAGCAGGCTGGCTATTGCACCCTCCCACTGCATGCTGTTAATCAGCATAGGAGGGACCTGAAGGAGAAAGTTCTCTGGCATCTCTTGGCCCTGGCACCTGGTGTGCGTCTCCTCCAATGCCCATTGCCTCTGCCGATACAGGTGGGGGAGAGCAACAGGATCGGAGGTGAGTCAGACTGCAGTGGGGAGGAGAGCGGAAGTGTCGAGCCGGTGGTGGCCGGGGGAAGGGGGCGGGTTTTAGCAGCTGAGCAGAGTAGCAGGCGGGGGAATGGGGGGACGACGGACGGATGAGCACAGTTACAGTGGTGATGGGGGACTGAACAGCTGAGCACAGTTGTGGCTGGAGGAAGGGGGGGGGGTGGGGAGTGAACAGCTGAGCACAGTTGCGGCCGGAGGGGGTTGGGGCGGCTGAGCTGAATCAACTAATCGATAATGAGAATTGTTGACAGCGAAGCTCATTATCAATTATTATTGATTTTATTGATTAGTTGTTGCAGTCCTACATCAAATCAACTTAAAGTTTATTACTATCACAGTAATTACAGGAAAAAACATATTTTGCCGTGTACACAAACCAGTGCGCAGATCAGGATTTCTGAGGATGTCAGTAATAGAAGCCCACGCATTTCTCGCATGACAAGTGTTCTATGACAACGGTTGAGATAACATACCATACACAAGGGGTGCATTGATTTGAATGAGTCAAGCAGTACATTAGAGGTACATTGATTCTGAAAATGATTGGAAGAACATGGAATGGAACAGTTAAAAAGGAGAAGTTGGACATGAGCAGATATGGTTGGCAAGTGCAGAAAGCCCCACTCTGCTCCTCTTCTACAGTAGTGTTTTGTTTTTTATGGCACTTCATTTTACTAGAGCTTTTGAAAAGGTTTACAATGATCTGGTCTTACAACATAAACCCCCAGCACCCAACATGTGACCCTGAAAGGGAAAGTACATTGCATGTTCAGTAAGCTAACATATATGGATTGTTTTCAGTGTTTAAAGTATACAATTGTATTAAAAAAAAATCTTTTCATTACTGTATAAAATGCAGAAAATCTTAGATAGCCCACGAGGTGGGGCTCGAACAGCTACTACAGCGACTTTGCTTAGCAACTGCTGAGATAAATAAATAAGACACAAGGAGAGGGCATTGTTTTCAGTAAGG
>NW_017306707.1:941259-954271 GCF_000935625.1 Nanorana parkeri
AAGAATGACGGTTTGCCATATTAGTGAGTTAAATGGATCATGTATGCTTTCAATACATTTTCTATATCCATCAGCCACATTTTCTAAAGTTGTAGACTCCCAGAATGCAATCTCATTTCCTGCCATCTATGAGTAAAATGTACTACAAGTGCATTAATTTTGGATGTGTTTAAAATGCATCAGATGCATGAAATGCATAAAACGTTGAACCACTGACAACTGATACATGCTTATTATATGTATACACACACAGTAAACGCTCAGTTATCCGGAATCTTCCAATCCCCGTGGATGCCGGATAACGGGGAAGTTTACTGTGTGATTATATATAAACAGTGAGGGAAAAAATTATTTGGTCCCCTGCAGATTTTGGAAGTTTGCCCACTTACAAAGAAATGAAAGGTCTATATCATTTAAAATACGCCTATGATAAAAATGAGAGACCGAATACCAACCAAAAATCCAGAAAAACCACGATACAAAAATGTTATAAATTGAGTTGCAGTTGAGAGAGTAAAATAAGTATTTGATTCCCTACCAAACAACAATTCTGGCTCCTCCCACAGACTGGCTATGTGGTACACAGATTAGTCCTGTCAATTTAAGAAAGTGCTCCTAATGACAACTTGTTATGTATATAAAAGACGCAATACAAAATAACCATCAATCTCCCTTGGTCTGGAGCTCCATGCAAGATTTTGCCTCATGGGGTAAGGATGATCATGAGAAAAGTGAGGGATCAGCCCAGAACTACACAGGAGGAGCTTGTGAATGATCTCAAGGCAGTTTGGACTACATTTACCAAACAAACCATTGGTAACACAATACAGCGCCCGCGAGGTCCCCCTCCTCAAGAAGGCACATGTACAGGCCTGTCTGAAGTTTGCCAATGAACATCTAAATGATTCAGAGAAGGATTGGGAGAATGTGCTACGGTCAGATGAGACAAAAATTGAGCTCTTTGGCATTAACTCGACTCGCCGTGTTTGGAGCAAGAAAAATGCTGACTATGACCCTAAGAACACCATCCCTACAGTCAAGCACGGAGGTGGAAACATTATGCTTTGGGGCTGTTTCTCTGCTAAATGTACAGGCCGACTGTTGCATTGAGGGGCCAATGGATGGCGCCATGTATTGTAAAATCTTGGATGAGAACCTCCTTCCCTCAGCCAGAACACTGATAATGGGTCATGGATAGGCCTTGAAGCATGACAGTGACCCAAAACATACCGCCAAGGCAACAAAGCAGTGGCTCAAGAAGAAGCACATTAAGGTCATAGAGTGGCCTAGCCAGTCTCCAGACCTTAATCCTATAGAAAATGTATGGAGGGAGATGAACCTTGACATTGCCAGGCGACAGTCAAGAAAGGATTTAGAGAAGATCTGTAAAGAAGAGTGAACCAAAATCCCTCCTCCTGAGATGTGTGCAAACCTAGTAACTAACTACAAGAAACATCTTACCTCTGCGCTTGTCAACAACGGTTTCTCCACCAAGTACTAAGTCATGTTTTGCTTGGAGATCAAATACTTATTTTACTCACTGCAACTCAATTTATAACATTTGTATCATGTGTTTTTGGTTGATATTATTATTATTATTATACAGGATTTATATAGCGCCAACAGTTTGCGCAGCACTTTACAATATATATTCTGTGTCTGTCATTTAAAATACACCTATAGACCTTTAATTTCTTTGTAAGTGGGCAAACTTACAAAATCTGCAGGGAAAGGAAAAGGAAAGAAAGAAATTTCAGTATCCATAAAATAAAACTGTACATAAACTGCACACATCATTTTGAATGTTATTGAACAAGGTGAGCTAATTACTATATAAATGTCACTATATAAAAATACCACATACTGAAATTATATGCATAACAATGCTGTTCAGAAGTGACCCATAATTAAGGAACGTCTGTTTCATGAATTTCACCAGCTGCCCGCTATGTAACCCAAGAAGGGAACGTGCAGTCACCAATTGTGAAGGAGAAACCACTGCACTTCATCAAACTCACCAGAGTCAAATTAAAGAGCTGCAACTGAACGGAGGGGATAGATCACTTACCAAGGTCATATACAAAGACTTGCCACAACCTCATCCTGTATCTGAGAGAATCAATCTGAAAAAACTATGGTTAGTCTTTGGAAGCATAGGGTAGTTAACTTTCCCTGTGCTATAGGTGCGGTCATCACAGACATAGGTCAGTGTGAACATTGCTCCATTTACATTTAGTGTGTCTCCCTGCGGCACCGTATTCGCAGAGCAGTGTCTGTTCAGTTTATGTTTTTCCATAAAATGTACCAGGAAAAATCCATCACCGTCTAAAACAATTACGTTGTAAATGCAACTAACATTTCCAAAAATGTAAAAAAACCAAAAACTTTTCCATGAAGTTTTTTTTCTGGGTTACTGACCTTCATGCGCTCAAGGAGGCTTAAGAGTTGTCAAGGCTCATCTTCTGGCTAGACATCCAGGATGAAGCCTGTGCTAAAATATGTTTTGCCATGTTTAATTATTATATATGGGGGTCTGTTAGTCTTGATGCGAGCCCTGGAAGTATGAGCTAAATGTAGAGCTAAATGTAGAATAGGAGAAATTACTTGTTTCTTTACAAGTGTTCTCGGCGATGTCGCCGAGAACACTTGTAATCAGAGTGCCGGCCCGTCCTCCCCACGCCGCCCCCCTCCCTCCCCTGCACTTACCTCTCTCCATGCTGCATTCTCCCAGCTCCGGCTCCGTCCTCGCCTTCAGAATGGAGAGCTGTAAGCAGAGCGGCAGGGTTAAAAGTAACCCTGCCGCTCCGTGTAGACAGTGAGAGGGGAGAGCTGTACCCTCCCCCCTCCATGGTCTGCCCCCATCTCCGGCTGCCTCTGTCCCCCCAGCTGCCTCCCTCCCCGACGTGGTTTTTGGGGTCCCTCTCTCTTCTGGGGGACCCAGAACCACTGCAGAGTAGTTCAGGATGGAGAGCGGTGAGCAGAGCGGAGAACAGGACAGCCAGCACAGTGCTGTGCAAGAACTCCTGTATTGGAGGTGACAGGTTAAATAAAGAGACAAAAAATTAAAAAAAAAAGTGATTAAAAAAAAAAAAAACACATAAAAAAAATTAAAACCAACCCTGCAGCCCCCGCATTCCCTCGGCGGGGAAGGGGGGCATTGCCGAACCCGGCCTTGGGGCGGCAGGGATTGTAAATCCGGTCCTGGGGATGCCCTGATGTGATGTCATTAGATGACAGGTGTGGAGATTACACAGCATGGAAATACCAGCTGTATCTGTATTTATAGAAGATGAGAGAGCAGTTTTATCTTCACCAAATATAACATCCTTATAATAGATTCTAATCCCCCAATCCAGGGTGGTGTGGGGGACTTATAATAAATCAAAGCTCAAGAGTTATAATGAATTCTGCAAGCACAGTGCCAATTTTCAAAGTTCAACTTTAACAGGTTAACACCAACTTTATGAAGTAAAACTGACCTTTAAAGTGACACTAAACTCCTGAATTCAATCTTAAAAAAGAATTCAAGTACCCCAACTATTAACAAAAATGTATCTTATTTGTGTATCACTCGGCTGTAGATCCTCAAAATCCTCTGTGAATTGGTGCTGACACTGTCCTTCCTTCTGGAGGGGGGCTACTTTTCCTCCCCATGGTCCCTGTGTGTGTGTTGTACAGTAGCCACCAGTCCAAGCTCGCTCCCTGGATAGACCACGCTCTCAACACAAATTGGTAAGGCCCCGTTCACATATAGCGAATTGTCGCGCGATATCCGCCGCGATATCGCGCATTTTTGCCGCGCGATATCGCGAGAAGTCGCCGGCCAATGTTATTCAATGGAGCTGTCTTAACTCCATGTTGCGCGTCGCAAGTCGCTTCTACCGGACCCTTTTTTCGGCGGATTTTGCGCGATTTTGCTTTTTTTCTATGGAGCCCGACGGGGAAGGTCGCGCTACCGTCGCTGGATCGTCGCCCCGAAAGTCGCGCTATCCCGGCCGTGCGGATCCGCTGCAAAAGGTATGTCGCTATATGTGAACGGGGCCTAAACTAAACGTGCAACTGTACTCCATCACGGGAGCGAGCTTAGGCTGCATTCACACATAGCGTTTGCGGTTACCACGCGGTTTTCCGCACGGGACGAAAAATTTATTCAATCCGCGCGGACGGCGCTCATTTGCAGCTAATAGCCGCAAACACGTGGAATCCGCCGGATTATCGCGCTCTCTCTGGGCCAACACGGTTTTGTGCCGCACAGTCCCCGCAATGGTGTGAACGATGCACATTGAGGTGGATTGTTTTTTGTGTTTAGAGTGGCACCGTGCGCATACAGCCGAATACACGCGGACAGCAGCTCAGGTGTGAATGGAGCCTTAGGGTTAGGGTACTTGAATGATTCTTAAGATTTACTCGTGAGTTTAGTGCCACTTTAAAACCAGACTAAAACAGATTTTAGAGAGTAAAATCTACTACAGCGATTAAAAACGACCAGTTTTCCAGTTAAGGGGGACAAGTATCTAAAAACCCTCACAATGTTACTTGTAGCTCCTCAGTGGGGTGAAGAAACTCGCCCTTGCTACAAGAGATAAATATAATTCAATAACCGACAAGCAATTGAGAATTCTACACCTAGTAATATATTTCTAATGGATTTAAATGCAAATTATTTTGATATTGTAAAAACATTTTTAAAATTATAAATAACCACCAATTACGCCTATCTCAGGATGCAAGAGAACCCCTCCCACGGCACTGCAAGGGTTAGCTGCTCATTTTTTGTTTAAAAGGGGGATTCTTTCAGTTCTACTTTCCTCTGCTCTGGCATGTCCCTTGCATTAAACGTGATGATTCCAGGGGGCCTCTAAACAGCGAAGTCGAGGAGGGAAGCAACTGCAGGTACTACACATTTGCTTTCATTGTCTTTTTTCACAAACCTGCAAGCTTTCCTACTATCTTTTTCCACTGAGATTTGGAACAATGCCCTAGATGTATAGATCCAAAAACGTCATGTCTACACTTAAATATGGATTTTGAACCCGACTGTCTGCAGACCTTCATCATCATAGATTCCATGCAGGGCACTGAGGTCTACATACCAACAGATCGACAAAGAATACAATTACATTTATGGCCCACCTAAGTGTGGACCTGCATTACCATTAGAACTTGCCTCCAAGAACCTATAGAGAACTAACTACACATCTCCTCCTCATTCCCTTCTCTGTCACTGTATGGGCCTACCTAACCACTGGAACAGATGGTGTAGGTTCCAACTAGGAAAAATGCCATCCTAGATTTAATAATTACTAATAATGGGGAATTAATAGAGGATATTGTAGAGGATATTGTAATTGGGGAGACACTGGGTAGTAGTGATCACAATGTGATTACTTTCAATATTAAACACAGGAAAGGAAAGAGGGCGGGACGGACAAGAACCCTTAATTTCAGAAGGGCAAACTTCGATAAGTTGCGCAAACTAGTGGGGGAAATAAAATGGGATAACTCATTTCACAACCTAAACTCAGACCAAATGTGGGACTGCTTCAAGAACACATTACATAAAACTGGAAAACTACATGTTAAGGCAAAGAGAATGGCATTTATAAAATATAAGATGGAAGAGACGGCATTGGCGTTCCTTAAATACAAGGAATGTAACAAAAAATGCAAACTAGTAATCCAGGAAGCTAAAATAGAATGCGAAAAGCATATCGCCGCAGATAGTTAAAAAAACCCTAAAAAATTCTACCAATATATTAACAGTAAAAAAGGTAAGAAAGGAGCAGATAGGCCCAATAAAGGACGAAAACGGGAAGTTACTCACAAGTGACAAGGAGAGGGCCGAGGCGCTGAACAATTTTTCTCCTCAGTATACACCTAGGAGGGAAACGGGTTCGACGTACGCGATAAAATACATAGTTCAACCAATAATATACCACAATGGTTGACGGAAAGCGGAATAGAACATAGACTTAAAATGCTCAATGCAAATAAAGCAGTTGGACCAGATAACCTTCACCCCAAGGTACTTAGGGAACTAAGCCAAGTTATAACAAGACCATTATTCCTAATTTTTAAGGAATCCTTAGTGACTGGTAGGGTACCATGTGATTGGCGGAGGGCTACGGTAGTTCCAATATTCAAAAAGGGGGCTAGATGCCAACCAGGGAACTATAGGCCGGTCAGTCTAACATCGGTAGTTTGTAAACTGTTAGAAGGTATAATTAAGGACTATTTGGTAAAATTTGTTAAGGATAAAATGTCCTTGAACTGGAGAGAGTCCAGCGGAGGGCAACAAAACTAATTAGGGGAATGGAGGACCAGAGCTATGAGACAAGGCTTCTGACCTTAAACATGTTTACGCTGGAATTAAGGAGATTAAGGGGGGATATGATTTTCATGTACAAGATGTTCAATGGTGACAGCAACATTGGCAACAAACTGTTTGAGATTAACTCCATTACGAAGACTAGAGGCCACCACCTAAAGTTGGTGGAGAAAAAATTCCAGCACAATGGGCGAAGAGGGTTCTTTACAGTAAGAGCGGTTAAGGTCTGGAACTCACTGCCATCGGCAGTGATTTCAGCCAAGAGTGTAGATTTGTTCAAGAAACGTTTGGGTAATTTCTTGAGGGACCGTAATATCCAGGGATACCAGTATCCCTAAGAATGAGATGATGCGTGGACCTATATGGGTTGGACTTGATGGACGCATGTCTTTATTCAACCCCAAATACTATGTAACTATGTAACCATAACCCACTGAGCAGGTTGTACTATAGCGCCAGAAATTCTATGTTGCGGACCTGGAATATAAAATAGATGTCCGACTGGCTGCGGTGTACATCATGTAAGGTGAAAGATGCAACAATAACCAACACTATGGCCTTAAAGGAGAACTATGGGGTCAGTGCTTTTCCCCATAGTTATCCTAAGGGTAACGGGAGGACACAAACTAGCGTCCTCCCATCACCCAAAGCTCAGTATACCGCGAGCTACAGCTCGCGGTATACCGAGACACCGAAGGCGGAACGGATCCCGACAATGCTGTCTGGATCCACCCAACTGCGCGAGTGCCAGCTGGCTCTGCCTATCTAGAGGCAGAGCCAGTGGTACCAGCCCCCTCCCCCGTCCGTTCCACCAGTCAGCGCTGGAAAATCTGACAGGGGAGGGGGGAACCCCTGCAGGGACCTGTGAGTGACAGTCACAGCTCTCCGCACTGATAAATCGAGAAGTCAGCGACGGTA
The DNA here is from genome assembly GCF_000935625.1 of Nanorana parkeri. NCBI lineage: Eukaryota > Metazoa > Chordata > Amphibia > Anura > Dicroglossidae > Nanorana > Nanorana parkeri. Next base: position 948,506 of record NW_017306707.1, read on the forward strand.
TGTGTTCGCTCACTTCCCGATCTACTGAGCTGACCTGTGACAGTTTCATTGTCACAGGTCGGCTCAGATTATGAGGCTGAGTGAAAAATCACTCCTCATAATTCTCCTTTAATGTACTAAACTATACAATCATTTTTCATCAAAAAATTCACTTCTTAAAAGGAATATTTTACAGCTGTGCAATTATTCTTTTCCATGCAAAACATTGGGCTATTTATAGAAAGCATTTATTTCTCATGAACGGATGTCTCATCCTTCATGAAACAATAATAATTCCCCAAATTGCTGTTCTTCTACATAGCACACTTTGGCTGGCTTAATTCTTTACTCTCCTCTTGAAATTACGTATCAAAACGAATGTGATAATTCTGGTGAATGGACAATGACATACGCTTACCTCATTAACCAATATAAACGAGAAAGGAAATAAGTACAGCAAACAAGCCTGACCCATTTCATAAAAGCTGCTGCCAGTTAGAAATCAAATGCGTCAAAAAGTTAACCACATACAAACCTTACCACTATATGCACCTTACTCTGACTGGACACCCACCTTACCGCCACCACACACAGACCCACCTTACAGCTACCGCACACCCACCTTACCGCCACCATGCCTAGACACCCTTTTCTGCCACCACACACCCACTTTACTGCCACCGCACACCCATTAACTCCCCTCCCAGGCATCTGATTCTGCCAGAATCCTATAAAAGTGCATTTTAACTGAAACAGTTAATTATGGTTATGTGTACTTGGCGATCACAATCTTTTATCCATACATCTGAGTAGGCAGACCAGTGAAATACATTTTCTGATTGGCAGGCTTGAGTAACTGCATTCTGATTTACTTCAATAAATAAGGCCATGTGTTTCCCATGAGTAATTCCTATATTAAAAACAAAAAGGTAATCTCATATAGGTACATTTTTTTGAGGAACTCCCTCTGGGTGTTCTATATACATTGCAAGGATTTTAATAGAAAAACGATTACATATCCCTATCTTTTTCTGTTCTGAAAAAGTTGTTTTACCATGTCCTTCCCAAGCCGATTTCTGAATGAGAGGGGCCGATTTATTATAACCACGTGGTAAAATATCGGGGTTCAACATAATTAAATCACATTTTCAATGATTCCCATTCATACATGAGCGATGTGTTGCTTATAGCTTATGAAAAGTACATGAGCTGTCAATGAGCTAGACTTTAATGGGAGTGCCTGAAAAAGATGCACAACGCATGTTTACATCATTTCATGACCAGGAACCATCTGCTCCTCCTGAGTAATCAAATTGGTTGAAACAAAAGAGCTCAAGTCTGAAAAAGTCATCAAAAAACAGCTTCAAAATCACCGGTCAACAAAACCGAAATTTCTATTACAGAGAATGCTAAAAATTTGACTTATCTTATTGAAGATGTCTGGGAAAATCTGTGCACCCATCACACAAACAGGAAATGGCATTTCTGGGGGCATGCCATACACCAACATTGTACAGAACACCTCCAGGCTAACACATTGCATTGGAATTAGAAAGGTCATTTTTAATAACAAATTACAATATGGCATGTGTAGCAATTGTATATATTTTTCTTGTTTTAAGTAAAGTGGAGTTCTCCTTTAAATGCTTGCTGTTCTTACTATGGGGACACCAATCATTTCCTGTTACTTAGAAATTGAGAAGCTTGCAGTGGCCTGCTACACAGACGACATCTAAACATTTATTTTTTTTTTTTTAAATATGTCTTACCTTTTACTATATGTGTGAAAAGGAACATAACATATAAATGAGGTTTTCTCATAATTGACTGGAAAAGACTAAATGTTAAGTAAACACTACAGACAATAGATCAACTATTACTTTACTTATTTACTCTCAAATTAATCTTTTTTTTTTTTTTAAAGCCAAAATACTTGAGAACGATATTTATGTTGTATGTGAAATTTAATGACGCAAAGAGCAATATGCAAACCAGTTGAATGGAAAACATATCATTAAATTGACTTCAAGTGCCTACAGAAATATATGAGATTAAGATGTAAGTAGCTACACATCATTTCTCTTTGCAGTACTATTCCGTAGCAGGAAACACCACCAGCCTGACGAGAGGTCATTTTACAAAGGGGCTCTATTGCCCTCTGCTGTCTATACAGTATACATGGAAGCCACAAACTTTCCTACAAGCAGGCTATGTTAAAGTTTACATATACTTAGCAAAATAGTGTTCAGTCTACATAGTGAATAGCAGGCCCAATAGACTGCCAGAATGCACAATACTTGTCACAGTCAGACTGCCGAGGCTAGGTTCACACCATTTTCCGGACCAGATCTGGACCAAATCTGTAAAACGGTGCATTGCGTTTTGCCGCATCCTGGAGCGGGGTTTTTTTTTTTGCTTAAAACGGGCATTCAAGTGCTGTCCAGTGCGTTACCATGCATTTTAATTTGTCCCAGGGCATTGTAGACCAGAGAAAATCTGACAAGCTTTTTTTGTCTCATCCGGAATAAACTGCTCTGTGTGAACAGAGCCCAGAAATACTATAGGGATACATTGGGATGCTTTTTTGGTCTGGGAACAAACTGTTCTGGTCTGGACATGATCCAGACATGGGGTGAACAAGCCCTCTAGCCCTGCAAGAGCTGCAAGAGGATGATACAAAGTCAAATTAAAAAAATCTCCACCAAACGTGACAGCCAGCCAAAACCTTTTTTCTTCATTTTACATTTACAAGTATTAGAACCAGATGGCTTTGACTGCCATCTGCGGCACCATTATAGAGACTTACCCTCACTTCCTGTCCAACTGACAACGTTCTACTATCCAAAAAGTGAGGGTACCTCTGCAACAGCAACACAGAAAGGAATAGCAGAACCCTTGCTGGCCTTCCCTGAAGCTGACACCACCAGTGCTGCAGAGAGCCAAACCACCCTTAGCTCCAAAACATTGATGGACTATCTTGACCACTTTGTGGTCATTGACCTCAGCACACACCCCCAGCCCAGGAGGCTGGAATTGGTTAGGATTATCCACTGCAGTGGGAAAAAAAAGGACTTCCCTGTCTCAGACGGACTGGAGAGCCACAATGCAAGCCTCACCTTAGCTGTCAGGTGCGCAGGCTAATCCAGAGAGTAGATACGTTTGTTCTACGCAGGGAGAATACTCAGCTGAAATAGTCTGGAGTGAAACTGAGCAAAGTGAACGCTCATAAAGAAGGCCACCATTGGTCCCAGGGCTTTCATGCAGCATTGCAGAACGTGGAACAGGTAGCCCACAACATAGAAACCCTGCGAGCACAATAGTGCAAGAACTGGAGCCAACATTTGTGTGGATACCTCTGGGCCATGAAGAGGCCAAAGGGAAGTGCCATGATTTGGAAATGTTCCTCCCCCCAATGCCAGTATGGGACATATTCCTCCGTTCGGTTTTGAAACCATAAACAGGTTGGAGTAAAAGCGCCAAAAGCACTACTGTGCCAGAACAGGTGGCATATGGCCCCTAAAGTAAAAAGTTGTTGCAAAGCCTGTAGAGCTTCTGCCTGCAGGGAAGACAAGGTCCTGGCTGGAGGACAAACTGGGTGGTGTCCCATTTATTGTGTGGAGGGCCTGTTTCCTGCCATGTAAGGCTTAGGGGTCCAGGGCTTTGCCTTCGAGAAGGTGGCATGGGAGAGACAAAATAAACTCTTTCTACCCCGCACAGGAGCAGGCTTACTAGGAACCCTAGGTTTTCCCTTGCTGGACAAAAGCTTACTCATACCACCAGGTCACCCTCCTAATAAAGGCATCAAAACCTTCTCCATTGCAGATACGCCACTGCCCCGGACATACAGTATATAGCACCCTATGGCTAACCCAGTGCACTGCACTACTTTCAGTCCAGTGCCCAAAGATAGAAAAAGTGAGGCTGGCCTGTAACGTATCTCAAAAAAAGTGGGAGACTATGGGGTAGAATCGGATTTATCAATACTTTTTATTTCACCAAATGTAATATAAATCACCCTATATTAAGGTCAGTCACAGTTCCAGAGTGTCACTTCAAAAATATTTGTAAAGCACATGAAAGTTCCCACTTTTTTGGAAATCAATGGAAGATGTGAGATCTGATCTTTATTAAATACAATAGCTACAATAGATTATTAGTGCTTATACCTACATTGTCCCCCGTATGACTACCAAAATGTTACTACTCCAAGTAAGGAAAACAGACTTTGTGCATATCAGGACTTCTAACAGTACAGGCAAGGAACCAGAGGCAGTTACTGGGGATCATATGACGGTGCAAGTTACATAATTGTGCCTTTGCATATGTTTCCAGATTAACACATATGTTCCTAGTACTGTTATGTGTCCTGGGGTGTTTCTGCGGTAAATCACTCTGTTGCATAACTCTGCACTACAGAGGTCAACGGTCCTCCACATAATATCAGAGATGGATCCCTATAGCTTAGTATGCCACATTCATGACTCGCATCCCTGATTGGCTTGGAAGTCGGCTTCACTTATTTCTAGGACAGCCTGGCTTCCTGACCAATCAGAAAGGCGGGCTGCAGGTCACCCGACTTTCTAATTGGCCAGGAAGCCAGGCGGCCTCGCACTGTTGCAGGAAAAGTGAAACTGGTGGTTCTTTCGATAAAACACCAGCTTCCCAGGTAATCAAAAAAAATAAATAAATATCGGTACTCGTACTCAATACCGAAAAGACTGTATTGGTGCATCCCTAGTTAAAACCCTGTCAGATTTTTATTTCTGTCTGTGTGCCAGTTGCAGATTTTCCCTTCCTTCCCGACAGCAGTAAAAACCAAACAAAAGTTCCTTTCCTTTCACACTCTATCCAAAATTAGTTTTGGATTGACATACACTGTACAATAAAGAAAAAGTATTTTAGGCAGGCAAGGGTAACCTACCCGTAGCTTCGGTATGAGATGTACTCTGTGTTTGGACCTATCTGATGAATCTGAATAACTGCAAAGTGTGTTTATGATCTTAAGGGTGAAGGAAAAATAGAAAAGTTTATTTCCATTATTCCCAGCAGAAGAGTGCTGAAAGGCTCTAAATATATGCACTGACACCCATTGATGCATTCTCATCATGGTGTACTGGAATGGGTAAAACCCTGGACTAAATATCCCTCGACTGTTTACTTACCCCCCTCTTTTAAAATATTTTAAAGAAATTTCTCTAGCAATAAACTGACACTGGATAATAAAGGATTACATTGTATAGTGCATGTGGAAATATGAACATGGTGAACAACAAGAGATGCAAATAATTTGATAACACTTAATTCAGTCCAGACAGATAATTACAATAATAAACTTGCAGACATCAAAACGAAAAATTACTAAAATTGACCACTAGATGTCACCAAAATATCAAGACTGAATTGCAAGGAATACACCTCATCATGTGCAATTGGAATTACTTTGTTTAACTCTTTTCTGCTGGCGGGATCCTAACACCATGGTTTCACGATCATGTGATCACTATGATTGGTGGCCCTACTGCCTCCCGATCATAAATCATGACAGAGCGGTCAGTAACAGCTCAGACAAATCAGTGGGGGGCACACAATTAAGCATGCTCCCAAACCAAGAGAAATAAGGAATGCCAGCTGTACACATGGGGCAGTACGTTGTTAAAGTCCACTGCTGTGCTGCTACATGTATCACTTGCCCCTCCCCTTTAGATTGAAGCCCTCACAGGCAGGGCTCTCCTTACCATCTTGTCTTGAATTGCGATTGTAATGTCTTCCTTGCATTGCAAAGTATAT